>NW_027327756.1:0-210798 GCF_047675955.1 Chlorocebus sabaeus | reverse complement strand
CTTTCCAGTTTTGAACGGAAGATATTTCCTGTTTCACCATAGGCCTCTATGGGCTTCCAAATATCCCTTTGCCAATTCCACAAGAAAAGCCTTAGCGAAAGGCTTCTTGAAGGGAAAGATGTAACTCTGTGAGATGAATTCAGAGAACACAGAGCAGTTTCTCAGAAAGCTTCTTTCCAGTTTTGAACGGAAGATATTTCTTTTTTCACCATAGCCTTCTGTGGTCTTCCAAATATCGCTTTGCCAATTCCACAAGAACAGCCTTAGCGAAAGGCTTCTTGAAGGGAAAGATATAACTCTGAGAGATGAATTCACTGAACACAAAGCAGTTTCTCAGAAAGCTTCTTTCCAGTTTTGAAAGGAAGATATTTCCTTTTTAACCATAGCCGTCTATGGGCTTCCAAATATCCCTTTGCCAATTCCTCAAGAACAGCTTTAGCGAAAGGCTTCTTGAAGGTAAAGATGTAACTCTGTGAGATGAATTAACAGAACACAGAGCAGTTTCTCAGAAAGCTTCTTTCCAGTTTTGAACGGAAGATATTTCCTTTTTCACCATAGCCCTCTATGGGCTTCCAAATATCGCTTTGCCAATTCCACAAGAACAGCCTTAGCGAAAGGCTTCTTGAAGGGAAAGATGTAACTCTGTGACATGAATTCAGAGAACACAGAGCAGTTTCTCAGAAAGCTTCTTTCCAGTTTTGAACGGAAGATATTTCCTTTTTAACCATAGCCGTCTATGGGCTTTCAAATATCCCTTTGCCATTTCCACAAGAACAGTCTTAGCGAAAGGCTTCTTGAAGGGAAAGATGTAACTCTGTGAGATGAATTCACAGAACGCAGAGCAGTTTCTCAGAAAGCTTCTTTCCAGTTTTGAAGGGAAGATATTTCCTTTTTCACCATAGCCCTCTATGGGCTTCCAAATATCCCTTTGCCAATTCCACAAGAACAGCCTTAGCGTAAGTCTTCTTGAAGGGAAAGATGTAACTCTGTGAGATGAATTAACAGAACACAGAGCAGTTTCTCAGAAAGCTTCTTTCCAGTTTTGAACGGAAGATATTTCCTTTTTCACCATAGCCGTCTATGGGCTTTCAAATATCCCTTTGCCATTTCCACAAGAACAGTCTTAGCGAAAGGCTTCTTGAAGGGAAAGATGTAACTCTGTGAGATGAATTCAGAGAACACAGAGCAGTTTCTCAGAAAGCTTCTTTCCAGTTTTCAACGGAAGATATTTCCTTTTTAACCATAGCCGTCTATATGCTTCCAAATATCCCTTTGCCAATTCCTCAAGAACAGCCTTAGCGAAAGGCTTCTTGAAGGGAAAGATGTAACTCTGTGAGATGAATTAACAGAACACAGAGCAGTTTCTCAGAAAGCTTCTTTCCAGTTTTGAACGGAAGATATTTTCTTTTTCCCCATAGCCCTCTATGGGCTTCCAAATATCCCTTTGCCAATTCCACAAGAACAGCCTTAGCGAAAGGCTTCTTGAAGGGAAAGATGTAACTCTGTGAGACGAATTCAGAGAACACAGAGCAGTTTCTCAGAAAGCTTCTTTCCAGTTTTGAACGGAAGATATTTCCTTTTTAACCATAGCCGTCTATGGGCTTCCAAATAACCCTATGCCAATTCCTCAAGAACAGCGTTAGCGAAAGGCTTCTTGAAGGGAAAGATGTAACTCTGTGAGATGAATTAACAGAACACAGAGCAGTTTCTCAGAAAGCTTCTTTCCAGTTTTGAACGGAAGATATTTCCTTTTTCACCATAGCCGTCTATGGGCTTTCAAATATCCCTTTGCCATTTCCACAAGAACAGTCTTAGCGAAAGGCTTCTTGAAGGGAAAGATGTAACTCTGTGAGATGAATTCAGAGAACACAGAGCAGTTTCTCAGAAAGCTTCTTTCCAGTTTTGAACGGAAGATATTTCCTTTTTCACCATAGCCCTCTATGGGCTTCCAAATATCCCTTTGCCAATTCCACAAGAACAGCCTTAGCGAAAGGCTTCTTGAAGGGAAAGATGTAACTCTGTGAGATGAATTCACAGAACACAGAGCAGTTTCTCAGAAAGCTTCTTTCCAGTTTTGAACGGAAGATATTTCCTTTTTCACCATAGCCCTCTATGGGCTTCCAAATATCCCTTTGCCAATTCCACAAGAACAGCCTTAGCGAAAGGCTTCTTGAAGGGAAAGATGTAACTCTGTGAGATGAATTCAGAGAACACACAGCAGTTTCTCAGAAAGCTTCTTTCCAGTTGTGAACGGAAGATATTTCCTTTTTCACCATAGGCCTCTATGGGCTTCCAAATATCCCTTTGCCAATTCCACAAGAACAGCCTTAGCGAAAGGATTCTTGAAGTGAAAGATGTAACTCTGTGAGATGAATTCACAGAACACAGAGCAGTTTCTCAGAAAGCTTCTTTCCAGTTTTGAACGGAAGATATTTCCTTTTTCACCATAGCCGTCTATGGGCTTCCAAATATCCCTTTGCCAATTCCACAAGAACAGCCTTAGCGAAAGGCTTCTTGAAGGGAAAGATGTAACTCTGTGAGATGAATTCACAGAACACAGAGCAGTTTCTCAGAAAGCTTCTTTCCAGTTTTGAACGGAAGATATTTCCTTTTTCACCATAGCCCTCTGTGGGCTTCCAAATATCCCTTTGCCAATTCCAAAAGAACAGCCTTAGCGAAAGTCTTCTTGAAGGGAAAGATGTAACTCTGTGAGATGAATTAACAGAACACAGAGCAGTTTCTCAGAAAGCTTCTTTCCAGTTTTGAACGGAAGATATTTCTTTTTTCACCATAGCCTTCTATGGGCTTCCAAATATCGCTTTGCCAATTCCACAAGAACAGCCTTAGCGAAAGGCTTCTTGAAGGGAAAGATGTAACTCTGAGAGATGAATTCACTGAACACAGAGCAGTTTCTCAGAAAGCTTCTTTCCAGTTTTGAAAGGAAGATATTTCCTTTTTAACCATAGCCGTCTATGGGCTTGCAAATATCCCTTTGCCAATTCCTCAAGAACAGCTTTAGCGAAAGGCTTCTTGAAGGTAAAGATGTAACTCTGTGAGATGAATTAACAGAACACAGAGCAGTTTCTCAGAAAGCTTCTTTCCAGTTTTGAACGGAAGATATTTCCTTTTTCACCATAGCCCTCTACGGGCTTCCAAATATCGCTTTGCCAATTCCACAAGAACAGCCTTAGCGAAAGGCTTCTTGAAGGGAAAGATGTAACTCTGTGAGATGAATTCACAGAACACAGAGCAGTTTCTCAGAAAGCTTCTTTCCAGTTTTGAACGGAAGATATTTCCTTTTTCACCATAGCCCTCTATGGGCTTGCAAATATCCCTTGGCCAATTCCACAAGAACAGCCTTAGCGAAAGGCTTCTTGAAGGGAAAGATGTAACTCTGTGAGATGAATTCACAGAACACAGAGCAGTTTCTCAGATAGCTTCTTTCCAGTTTTGAACGGAAGATATTTCCTTTTTCACCATAGGCCTCTATGGGCTTCCAAATACCCTTTGCCAATTCCACAAGAACAGCCTTAGCGAAAGGCTTCTTGAAGGGAAAGATGTAACTCTGTGAGATGAATTCACAGAACACAGAGCAGTTTCTCAGAAAGCTTCTTTCCAGTTTTCAACGGAAGATATTTCCTTTTTCACCATAGCCGTCTATGGGCTTCCAAATATCGCTTTGCCAATTCCACAAGAACAGCCTTAGCGAAAGGCTTCTTGAAGGGAAAGATGTAACTCTGTGAGATGAATTCACAGAACACAGAGCAGTTTCCCAGAAAGCTTCTTTCCAGTTTTGAACGGAAGATATTTTCTTTTTCACCATAGCCGTCTATGGGCTTCCAAATATCCCTTTGCCAATTCCACAAGAACAGCCTTAGCGAAAGGCTCCTTGAAAGGAAAGATGTAACTCTGTGAGATGAATTAACAGAACACAGAGCAGTTTCTCAGAAAGCTTCTTTCCAGTTTGAACAGAAGATATTTCCTTTTTCACCATAGCCCTCTATGGGCTTCCAAATATCCCTTTGCCAATTCCACAAGAACAGCCTTAGCGAAAGGCTTCTTGAAGGGAAAGATGTAACTCTGTGAGATGAATTCAGAGAACACAGAGCAGTTTCTCAGAAAGCTTCTTTCCAGTTTTGAACGGAAGATATTTCCTGTTTCACCATAGGCCTCTATGGGCTTCCAAATATCCCCTTGCCAATTGCACAAGAACAGCCTTAGCGAAAGGCTTCTTGAAGGGAAAGATGTAACTCTGTGAGATGAATTCACAGAACACAGAGCAGTTTCTCAGAAGGATTCTTTCCAGTTTTGAACGAAAGATATTTCCTTTTTCACCATAGCCCTCTATGGGCTTCCAAATATCCCTTTGCCAATTCCACAAGAACAGCCTTAGCGAAAGGCTTCTTGACGGGAAAGATGTAACTCTGTGAGATGAATTAACAGAACACAGAGCAGTTTCTCAGAAAGCTTCTTTTCAGTTTTGAACGGAAGATATTTCCTTTTTCACCATAGCCCTCTATGGGTTTCCAAATATCGCATTGCCAATTCCACAAGAACAGCCTTAGCGAAAGGCTTCTTGAAGGGAAAGATGTAACTCTGTGACATGAATTCACAGAACACAGAGCAGTTTCTCAGAAAGCTTCTTTCCAATTTTGAACGGAAGATATTTCCTTTTTCACCATAGCCTTCTATGGGCTTCCAAATATCCCTTTGCCAATTCCACAAGAACAGCCTTAGCCAAAGGCTACTTGAAGGGAAGGATGTAACTCTGTGAGATGAATTAACAGAACACAGAGCAGTTTCTCAGAAAGCTTCTTTCCAGTTTTGAACGGAAGATATTTCCTTTTTCACCATAGCCCTCTATGGGCTTCCAAATATCCCTTTGCCAATTCCACAAGAACAGCCTTAGCGAAAGGCTACTTGAAGGGAAAGATGTAACTCTGTGAGATGAATTAACACAACACAGAGCAGTTTCTCAGAAAGCTTCTTTCCAGTTTTGAACGGAAGATATTTCCTTTTTCACCAAAGAACTCTATGGGCTTCCAAATATCGCTTTGCCAATTCCACAAGAACAGCCTTAGCGAAAGGCTTCTTGAAGGGAAAGATGTAACTCTTTGAGATGAATTCACAGAACACAGAGCAGTTTCTCAGAAAGCTTCTTTCCAGTTTTGAACGGAAGATATTTCCTTTTTCACCAGAGCCCTCTATGGGCTTCCAAATATCCCTTTGCCATTTGCACAAGAACAGCCTTAGCGAAAGGCTTCTTGAAGGGAAAGATGTAACTCTGTGAGATGAATTAACACAACACAGAGCAGTTTCTCAGAAAGCTTCTTTCCAGTTTTGAACAGAAGATATTTCCTTTTTCACCATAGCCCTCTATGGGCTTCCAAATATCCCTTTGCCAATTCCACAAGAACAGCCTTAGCGAAAGGCTTCTTGAAGGGAAAGATGTAACTCTGTGAGATGAATTCAGAGAACACAGAGCAGTTTCTCAGAAAGCTTCTTTCCAGTTTTGAACGGAAGATATTTCCTGTTTCACCATAGGCCTCTATGGGCTTCCAAATATCCCTTTGCCAATTCCACAAGAACAGCCTTAGCGAAAGGCTTCTTGAAGGGAAAGATGTAACTCTGTGAGATGAATTAACAGAACACAGAGCAGTTTCTCAGAAAGCTTCTTTCCAGTTTTGAACGGAAGATATTTCTTTTTTCACCATAGCCTTCTATGGGCTTCCAAATATCGCTTTGCCAATTCCACAAGAACAGCCTTAGCGAAAGGCTTCTTGAAAGGAAAGATGTAACTCTGAGAGATGAATTCACTGAACACAGAGCAGTTTCTCAGAAAGCTTCTTTCCAGTTTTGAAAGGAAGATATTTCCTTTTTAACCATAGCCGTCTATGGGCTTCCAAATATCCCTTTGCCAATTCCTCAAGAACAGCTTTAGCGAAAGGCTTCTTGAAGGTAAAGATGTAACTCTGTGAGATGAATTAACAGAACACAGAGCAGTTTCTCAGAAAGCTTCTTTCCAGTTTTGAACAGAAGATATTTCCTTTTTCACCATAGCCCTCTATGGGCTTCCAAATATCCCTTTGCCAATTCCACAAGAACAGCCTTAGCGAAAGGCTTCTTGAAGGGAAAGATGTAACTCTGTGAGATGAATTCAGAGAACACAGAGCAGTTTCTCAGAAAGCTTCTTTCCAGTTTTGAACGGAAGATATTTCCTGTTTCACCATAGGCCCCTATGGGCTTCCAAATATCCCTTTGCCAATTCCACAAGAACAGCCTTAGCGAAAGGCTTCTTGAAGGGAAAGATGTAACTCTGTGAGATGAATTAACAGAACACAGAGCAGTTTCTCAGAAAGCTTCTTTCCAGTTTTGAACGGAAGATATTTCTTTTTTCACCATAGCCTTCTATGGGCTTCCAAATATCGCTTTGCCAATTCCACAAGAACAGCCTTAGCGAAAGGCTTCTTGAAGGGAAAGATGTAACTCTGAGAGATGAATACACAGAACACAGAGCAGTATCCCAGAAAGCTTCTTTAAAGTTTTGAACGGAAGATATTTCCTTTTTCACCATAGCCGTCTATGGGCTTCCAAATATCCCTTTGCCAATTCCTCAAGAACAGCCTTAGCGAAAGGCTTCTTGAAGGGAAAGATGTAACTCTGTGAGATGAATTAACAGAACACAGAGCAGTTTCTCAGAAAGCTTCTTTCCAGTTTTGAACGGAAGATATTTCCTTTTTCACCATAGCCCTCTATGGGCTTCCAAATATCGCTTTGCCAATTCCACAAGAACAGCCTTAGCGAAAGGCTTCTTGAAAGGAAAGATGTAACTCTGTGAGATGAATTCACAGAACACAGAGCAGTTTCTCAGAAAGCTTCTTTCCAGTTTTGAACGGAAGATATTTCCTTTTTCACCATAGCCCTCTATGGGCTTCCAAATATCCCTTTGCCAATTCCACAAGAACAGCCTTAGCGAAAGGCTTCTTGAAGGGAAAGATGTAACTCTGTGAGATGAATTCACAGAACGCAGAGCAGTTTCTCAGAAAGCTTCTTTCCAGTTTTGAAGGGAAGATATTTCCTTTTTCACCATAGCCCTCTATGGGCTTCCAAATATCCCTTTGCCAATTCCACAAGAACAGCCTTAGCGTAAGTCTTCTTGAAGGGAAAGATGTAACTCTGTGAGATGAATTAACAGAACACAGAGCAGTTTCTCAGAAAGCTTCTTTCCAGTTTTGAACGGAAGATATTTCCTTTTTCACCATAGGCCTCTAAGGGCTTCCAAATATCCCTTTGCCAATTCCACAAGAACAGCCTTAGCGAAAGGCTTCTTGAAGGGAAAGATGTAACTCTGTGACATGAATTCAGAGAACACAGAGCAGTTTCTCAGAAAGCTTCTTTCCAGTTTTGAACGGAAGATATTTCCTTTTTAACCATAGCCGTCTATGGGCTTTCAAATATCCCTTTGCCATTTCCACAAGAACAGTCTTAGCGAAAGGCTTCTTGAAGGGAAAGATGTAACTCTGTGAGATGAATTCACAGAACGCAGAGCAGTTTCTCAGAAAGCTTCTTTCCAGTTTTGAAGGGAAGATATTTCCTTTTTCACCATAGCCCTCTATGGGCTTCCAAATATCCCTTGACCAATTCCACAAGAACAGCCTTAGCGAAAGGCTTCTTGAAGGGAAAGATGTAACTCTGTGAGATGAATTCACAGAACACAGAGCAGTTTCTCAGAAAGCTTCTTTCCAGTTTTGAACGGAAGATATTTCCTTTTTCACCATAGGCCTCTATGGGCTTCCAAATACCCTTTGCCAATTCCACAAGAACAGCCTTAGCGAAAGGCTTCTTGAAGGGAAAGATGTAACTCTGTGAGATGAATTCACAGAACACAGAGCAGTTTCTCAGAAAGCTTCTTTCCAGTTTTGAACGGAAGATATTTCCTTTTTCACCATAGCCGTCTATGGGCTTCCAAATATCGCTTTGCCAATACCACAAGAACAGCCTTAGCGAAAGGCTTCTTGAAGGGAAAGATGTAACTCTGTGAGATGAATACACAGAACACAGAGCAGTATCCCAGAAAGCTTCTTTAAAGTTTTGAACGGAAGATATTTCCTTTTTCACCATAGCCGTCTATGGGCTTCCAAATATCCCTTTGCCAATTCCTCAAGAACAGCCTTAGCGAAAGGCTTCTTGAAGGGAAAGATGTAACTCTGTGAGATGAATTCAGAGAACACAGAGCAGTTTCTCAGAAAGCTTCTTTCCAGTTTTGAACGGAAGATATTTCCTTTTTCACCATAGCCCTCTATGGGCTTCCAAATATCCCTTTGCCAATTCCACAAGAACAGCCTTAGCGAAAGGCTTCTTGAAGGGAAAGATGTAACTCTGTGAGATGAATTCACAGAACACAGAGCAGTTTCTCAGAAAGCTTCTTTCCAGTTTTGAACGGAAGATATTTCCTTTTTCACCATAGCCCTCTATGGGCTTCCAAATATCCCTTTGCCAATTCCACAAGAACAGCCTTAGCGAAAGGCTTCTTGAAGGGAAAGATGTAACTCTGTGAGATGAATTCAGAGAACACACAGCAGTTTCTCAGAAAGCTTCTTTCCAGTTGTGAACGGAAGATATTTCCTTTTTCACCATAGGCCTCTATGGGCTTCCAAATATCCCTTTGCCAATTCCACAAGAACAGCCTTAGCGAAAGGCTTCTTGAAGGGAAAGATGTAACTCTGTGAGATGAATTCAGAGAACACAGAGCAGTTTCTCAGAAAGCTTCTTTCCAGTTTTGAACGGAAGATATTTCCTTTTTCACCATAGGCCTCTATGGGCTTCCAAATATCCCTTTGCCAATTCCACAAGAACAGCCTTAGCGAAAGGCTTCTTGAAGTGAAAGATGTAACTCTGTGAGATGAATTCACAGAACACAGAGCAGTTTCTCAGAAAGCTTCTTTCCAGTTTTGAACGGAAGATATTTCCTTTTTCACCATAGCCGTCTATGGGCTTCCAAATATCCCTTTGCCAATTCCACAAGAACAGCCTTAGCGAAAGGCTTCTTGAAGGGAAAGATGTAACTCTGTGAGATGAATTCACAGAACACAGAGCAGTTTCTCAGAAAGCTTCTTTCCAGTTTTGAACGGAAGATATTTCCTTTTTCACCATAGCCCTCTGTGGGCTTCCAAATATCCCTTTGCCAATTCCAAAAGAACAGCCTTAGCGAAAGTCTTCTTGAAGGGAAAGATGTAACTCTGTGAGATGAATTAACAGAACACAGAGCAGTTTCTCAGAAAGCTTCTTTCCAGTTTTGAACGGAAGATATTTCTTTTTTCACCATAGCCTTCTATGGGCTTCCAAATATCGCTTTGCCAATTCCACAAGAACAGCCTTAGCGAAAGGCTTCTTGAAGGGAAAGATGTAACTCTGAGAGATGAATTCACTGAACACAGAGCAGTTTCTCAGAAAGCTTCTTTCCAGTTTTGAAAGGAAGATATTTCCTTTTTAACCATAGCCGTCTATGGGCTTGCAAATATCCCTTTGCCAATTCCTCAAGAACAGCTTTAGCGAAAGGCTTCTTGAAGGTAAAGATGTAACTCTGTGAGATGAATTAACAGAACACAGAGCAGTTTCTCAGAAAGCTTCTTTCCAGTTTTGAACGGAAGATATTTCCTTTTTCACCATAGCCCTCTACGGGCTTCCAAATATCGCTTTGCCAATTCCACAAGAACAGCCTTAGCGAAAGGCTTCTTGAAGGGAAAGATGTAACTCTGTGAGATGAATTCACAGAACACAGAGCAGTTTCTCAGAAAGCTTCTTTCCAGTTTTGAACGGAAGATATTTCCTTTTTCACCATAGCCCTCTATGGGCTTGCAAATATCCCTTGGCCAATTCCACAAGAACAGCCTTAGCGAAAGGCTTCTTGAAGGGAAAGATGTAACTCTGTGAGATGAATTCACAGAACACAGAGCAGTTTCTCAGAAAGCTTCTTTCCAGTTTTGAACGGAAGATATTTCCTTTTTCACCATAGGCCGCTATGGGCTTCCAAATACCCTTTGCCAATTCCACAAGAACAGCCTTAGCGAAAGGCTTCTTGAAGGGAAAGATGTAACTCTGTGAGATGAATTCACAGAACACAGAGCAGTTTCTCAGAAAGCTTCTTTCCAGTTTTGAACGGAAGATATTTCCTTTTTCACCATAGCCGTCTATGGGCTTCCAAATATCGCTTTGCCAATTCCACAAGAACAGCCTTAGCGAAAGGCTTCTTGAAGGGAAAGATGTAACTCTGTGAGATGAATTCACAGAACACAGAGCAGTTTCCCAGAAAGCTTCTTTCCAGTTTTGAACGGAAGATATTTTCTTTTTCACCATAGCCGTCTATGGGCTTCCAAATATCCCTTTGCCAATTCCACAAGAACAGCCTTAGCGAAAGGCTCCTTGAAAGGAAAGATGTAACTCTGTGAGATGAATTAACAGAACACAGAGCAGTTTCTCAGAAAGCTTCTTTCCAGTTTGAACAGAAGATATTTCCTTTTTCACCATAGCCCTCTATGGGCTTCCAAATATCCCTTTGCCAATTCCACAAGAACACCCTTAGCGAAAGGCTTCTTGAAGGAAAAGATGTAACTCTGTGAGATGAATTCAGAGAACACAGAGCAGTTTCTCAGAAAGCTTCTTTCCAGTTTTGAACGGAAGATATTTCCTGTTTCACCATAGGCTTCTATGGGCTTCCAAATATCCCTTTGCCAATTGCACAAGAACAGCCTTAGCGAAAGGCTTCTTGAAGGGAAAGATGTAACTCTGTGAGATGAATTCACAGAACACAGAGCAGTTTCTCAGAAAGATTCTTTCCAGTTTTGAACGAAAGATATTTCCTTTTTCACCATAGCCCTCTATGGGCTTCCAAATATCCCTTTGCCAATTCCACAAGAACAGCCTTAGCGAAAGGCTTCTTGACGGGAAAGATGTAACTCTGTGAGATGAATTAACAGAACACAGAGCAGTTTCTCAGAAAGCTTCTTTCCAGTTTTGAACGGAAGATATTTCCTTTTTCACCATAGCCCTCTAAGGGCTTCCAAATATCCCTTTGCCAATTCCACAAGAACAGCCTTAGCGAAAGGCTACTTGAAGGGAAAGATGTAACTCTGTGAGATGAATTAACACAACACAGAGCAGTTTCTCAGAAAGCTTCTTTCCAGTTTTGAACGGAAGATATTTCCTTTTTCACCAAAGAACTCTATGGGCTTCCAAATATCGCTTTGCCAATTCCACAAGAACAGCCTTAGCGAAAGGCTTCTTGAAGGGAAAGATGTAACTCTGTGAGATGAATTCACAGAACACAGAGCAGTTTCTCAGAAAGCTTCTTTCCAGTTTTGAACGGAAAATATTTCCTTTTTCACCATAGGCCTCTATGGGCTTCCAAATATCCCTTTGCCAATTCCACAAGAACAGCCTTAGCGAAAGGCTTCTTGTAGGGAAAGATGTAACTCTGTGAGATGAATTCACAGAACACAGAGCAGTTTCTCAGAAAGCTTCTTTCCAGTTTTGAACGGAAGATATTTCCTTTTTCACCAGAGCCCTCTATGGGCTTCCAAATATCCCTTTGCCATTTGCACAAGAACAGCCTTAGCGAAAGGCTTCTTGAAGGGAAAGATGTAACTCTGTGAGATGAATTAACACAACACAGAGCAGTTTCTCAGAAAGCTTCTTTCCAGTTTTGAACAGAAGATATTTCCTTTTTCACCATAGCCCTCTATGGGCTTCCAAATATCCCTTTGCCAATTCCACAAGAACAGCCTTAGCGAAAGGCTTCTTGAAGGGAAAGATGTAACTCTGTGAGATGAATTCAGAGAACACAGAGCAGTTTCTCAGAAAGCTTCTTTCCAGTTTTGAACGGAAGATATTTCCTGTTTCACCATAGGCCTCTATGGGCTTCCAAATATCCCTTTGCCAATTCCACAAGAACAGCTTTAGCGAAAGGCTTCTTGAAGGGAAAGATGTAACTCTGTGAGATGAATTAACAGAACACAGAGCAGTTTCTCAGAAAGCTTCTTTCCAGTTTTGAACGGAAGATATTTCTTTTTTCACCATAGCCTTCTATGGGCTTCCAAATATCGCTTTGCCAATTCCACAAGAACAGCCTTACCGAAAGGCTTCTTGAAGGGAAAGATGTAACTCTGAGAGATGGATTCACTGAACACAGAGCAGTTTCTCAGAAAGCTTCTTTCCAGTTTTGAAAGGAAGATATTTCCTTTTTAACCATAGCCGTCTATGGGCTTCCAAATATCCCTTTGCCAATTCCTCAAGAACAGCTTTAGCGAAAGGCTTCTTGAAGGTAAAGATGTAACTCTGTGAGATGAATTAACAGAACACAGAGCAGTTTCTCAGAAAGCTTCTTTCCAGTTTTGAACAGAAGATATTTCCTTTTTCACCATAGCCCTCTATGGGCTTCCAAATATCCCTTTGCCAATTCCACAAGAACAGCCTTAGCGAAAGGCTTCTTGAAGGGAAAGATGTAACTCTGTGAGATGAATTCAGAGAACACAGAGCAGTTTCTCAGAAAGCTTCTTTCCAGTTTTGAACGGAAGATATTTCCTGTTTCACCATAGGCCCCTATGGGCTTCCAAATATCCCTTTGCCAATTCCACAAGAACAGCCTTAGCGAAAGGCTTCTTGAAGGGAAAGATGTAACTCTGTGAGATGAATTAACAGAACACAGAGCAGTTTCTCAGAAAGCTTCTTTCCAGTTTTGAACGGAAGATATTTCTTTTTTCACCATAGCCTTCTATGGGCTTCCAAATATCGCTTTGCCAATTCCACAAGAACAGCCTTAGCGAAAGGCTTCTTGAAGGGAAAGATGTAACTCTGAGAGATGAATTCACTGAACACAGAGCAGTTTCTCAGAAAGCTTCTTTCCAGTTTTGAAAGGAAGATATTTCCTTTTTAACCATAGCCGTCTATGGGCTTCCAAATATCAATTTGCCAATTCCTCAAGAACAGCTTTAGCGAAAGGCTTCTTGAAGGGAAAGATGTAACTCTGTGAGATGAATTAACAGAACACAGAGCAGTTTCTCAGAAAGCTTCTCTCCAGTTTTGAACGGAAGATATTTCCTTTTTCACCATAGCCCTCTATGGGCTTCCAAATATCGCTTTGCCAATTCCACAAGAACAGCCTTAGCGAAAGGCTTCTTGAAGGGAAAGATGTAACTCTGTGAGATGAATTCACAGAACACAGAGCAGTTTCTCAGAAAGCTTCTTTCCAGTTTTGAACGGAAGATATTTCCTTTTTCACCATAGCCCTCTATGGGCTTGCAAATATCCCTTGGCCAATTCCACAAGAACAGCCTTAGCGAAAGGCTTCTTGAAGGGAAAGATGTAACTCTGTGAGATGAATTCACAGAACACAGAGCAGTTTCTCAGAAAGCTTCTTTCCAGTTTTGAACGGAAGATATTTCCTTTTTCACCATAGGCCTCTATGGGCTTCCAAATACCCTTTGCCAATTCCACAAGAACAGCCTTAGCGAAAGGCTTCTTGAAGGGAAAGATGTAACTCTGTGAGATGAATTCACAGAACACAGAGCAGTTTCTCAGAAAGCTTCTTTCCAGTTTTGAACGGAAGATATTTCCTTTTTCACCATAGCCGTCTATGGGCTTCCAAATATCGCTTTGCCAATTCCACAAGAACAGCCTTTGCGAAAGGCTTCTTGAAGGGAAAGATGTACCTCTGTGAGATGAATACACAGAACACAGAGCAGTATCCCAGAAAGCTTCTTTAAAGTTTTGAACGGAAGATATTTCCTTTTTCACCATAGCCGTCTATGGGCTTCCAAATATCCCTTTGCCAATTCCTCAAGAACAGCCTTAGCGAAAGGCTTCTTGAAGGGAAAGATGTAACTCTGTGAGATGAATTCACAGAACACAGAGCAGTTTCTCAGAAAGCTTCTTTCCAGTTTTGAACGGAAGATATTTCCTTTTTCACCATAGCCCTCTATGGGCTTCCAAATATCGCTTTGCCAATTCCACAAGAACAGCCTTAGCGAAAGGCTTCTTGAAGGGAAAGATGTAACTCTGTGAGATGAATTCACAGAACACAGAGCAGTTTCTCAGAAAGCTTCTTTCCAGTTTTGAACGGAAGATATTTCCTGTTTCACCATAGGCCCCTATGGGCTTCCAAATGTCCCTTTGCCAATTCCACAAGAACAGCCTTAGCGAAAGGCTTCTTGAAGGGAAAGATGTAACTCTGTGAGATGAATTAACAGAACACAGAGCAGTTTCTCAGAAAGCTTCTTTCCAGTTTTGAACGGAAGATATTTCTTTTTTCACCATAGCCTTCTATGGGCTTCCAAATATCGCTTTGCCAATTCCACAAGAACAGCCTTAGCGAAAGGCTTCTTGAAGGGAAAGATGTAACTCTGAGAGATGAATTCACTGAACACAGAGCAGTTTCTCAGAAAGCTTCTTTCCAGTTTTGAAAGGAAGATATTTCCTTTTTAACCATAGCCGTCTATGGGCTTCCAAATATCCCTTTGCCAATTCCTCAAGAACAGCTTTAGCGAAAGGCTTCTTGAAGGGAAAGATGTAACTCTGTGAGATGAATTAACAGAACACAGAGCAGTTTCTCAGAAAGCTTCTCTCCAGTTTTGAACGGAAGATATTTCCTTTTTCACCATAGCCCTCTAAGGGCTTCCAAATATCGCTTTGCCAATTCCACAAGAACAGCCTTAGCGAAAGGCTTCTTGAAGGGAAAGATGTAACTCTGTGCGATGAATTCACAGAACACAGAGCAGTTTCTCAGAAAGCTTCTTTCCAGTTTTGAACGGAAGATATTTCCTTTTTCACCATAGCCCTCTATGGGCTTGCAAATATCCCTTGGCCAATTCCACAAGAACAGCCTTAGCGAAAGGCTTCTTGAAGGGAAAGATGTAACTCTGTGAGATGAATTCACAGAACACAGAGCAGTTTCTCAGAAAGCTTCTTTCCAGTTTTGAACGGAAGATATTTCCTTATTCACCATAGGCCTCTATGGGCTTCCAAATACCCTTTGCCAATTCCACAAGAACAGCCTTAGCGAAAGGCTTCTCGAAGGGAAAGATGTAACTCTGTGAGATGAATTCACAGAACACAGAGCAGTTTCTCAGAAAGCTTCTTTCCAGTTTTGAACGGAAGATATTTCCTTTTTCACCATAGCCGTCTATGGGCTTCCAAATATCGCTTTGCCAATTCCACAAGAACAGCCTTAGCGAAAGGCTTCTTGAAGGGAAAGATGTACCTCTGTGAGATGAATACACAGAACACAGAGCAGTATCCCAGAAAGCTTCTTTAAAGTTTTGAACGGAAGATATTTCCTTTTTCACCATAGCCGTCTATGGGCTTCCAAATATCCCTTTGCCAATTCCTCAAGAACAGCCTTAGCGAAAGGCTTCTTGAAGGGAAAGATGTAACTCTGTGAGATGAATTAACAGAACGCAGAGCAGTTTCTCAGAAAGCTTCTTTCCAGTTTTGAACGGAAGATATTTCCTTTTTCACCATAGCCCTCTATGGGCTTCCAAATATCGCTTTGCCAATTCCACAAGAACAGCCTTAGCGAAAGGCTTCTTGAAGGGAAAGATGTAACTCTGTGAGATGAATTCACAGAACACAGAGCAGTTTCTCAGAAAGCTTCTTTCCAGTTTTGAACGGAAGATATTTCCTTTTTCACCATAGCCCTCTATGGGCTTCCAAATATCCCTTTGCCAATTCCACAAGAACAGCCTTAGCGAAAGGCTTCTTGAAAGGAAAGATGTAACTCTGTGAGATGAATTCACAGAACACAGAGCAGTTTCTCAGAAAGCTTCTTTCCAGTTTTGAACGGAAGATATTTCCTTTTTCACCATAGCCCTCTATGGGCTTCCAAATATCCCTTTGCCAATTCCACAAGAACAGCCTTAGCGAAAGGCTTCTTGAAGGGAAAGATGTAACTCTGTGAGATGAATTCACAGAACGCAGAGCAGTTTCTCAGAAAGCTTCTTTCCAGTTTTGAAGGGAAGATACTTCCTTTTTCACCATAGCCCTCTATGGGCTTCCAAATATCCCTTTGCCAATTCCACAAGAACAGCCTTAGCGTAAGTCTTCTTGAAGGGAAAGATGTAACTCTGTGAGATGAATTAACAGAACACAGAGCAGTTTCTCAGAAAGCTTCTTTCCAGTTTTGAACGGAAGATATTTCCTTTTTCACCATAGGCCTCTAAGGGCTTCCAAATATCCCTTTGCCAATTCCACAAGGACAGCCTTAGCGAAAGGCTTCTTGAAGGGAAAGATGTAACTCTGTGACATGAATTCAGAGAACACAGAGCAGTTTCTCAGAAAGCTTCTTTCCAGTTTTGAACGGAAGATATTTCCTTTTTAACCATAGCCGTCTATGGGCTTTCAAATATCCCTTTGCCATTTCCACAAGAACAGTCTTAGCGAAAGGCTTCTTGAAGGGAAAGATGTAACTCTGTGAGATGAATTCACAGAACGCAGAGCAGTTTCTCAGAAAGCTTCTTTCCAGTTTTGAAGGGAAGATATTTCCTTTTTCACCATAGCCCTCTATGGGCTTCCAAATATCCCTTTGCCAAATCCACAAGAACAGCCTTAGCGAAAGGCTTCTTGAAGGGAAAGATGTAACTCTGTGAGATGAATTCAGAGAACACAGAGCAGTTTCTCAGAAAGCTTCTTTCCAGTTTTGAACGGAAGATATTTCCTTTTTCACCATAGGCCTCTATGGGCTTCCAAATATCCCTTTGCCAATTCCACAAGAACAGCCTTAGCGAAAGGCTTCTTGAAGGGAAAGATGTAACTCTGTGAGATGAATTCACAGAACACAGAGCCGTTTCTCAGAAAGATTCTTTCCAGTTTTGAACGGAAGATATTTCCTTTTTCACCATAGCCCTCTATGGGCTTGCAAATATCCCTTGGCCAATTCCACAAGAACAGCCTTAGCGAAAGGCTTCTTGAAGGGAAAGATGTAACTCTGTGAGATGAATTCACAGAACACAGAGCAGTTTCTCAGAAAGCTTCTTTCCAGTTTTGAACGGAAGATATTTCCTTTTTCACCACAGGCCTCTATGGGCTTCCAAATACCCTTTGCCAATTCCACAAGAACAGCCTTAGCGAAAGGCTTCTTGAAGGGAAAGATGTAACTCTGTGAGATGAATTCACAGAACACAGAGCAGTTTCTCAGAAAGCTTCTTTCCAGTTTTGAACGGAAGATATTTCCTTTTTCACCATAGCCGTCTATGGGCTTCCAAATATCGCTTTGCCAATTCCACAAGAACAGCCTTAGCGAAAGGCTTCTTGAAGGGAAAGATGTAACTCTGTGAGATGAATACACAGAACACAGAGCAGTATCCCAGAAAGCTTCTTTAAAGTTTTGAACGGAAGATATTTCCTTTTTCACCATAGCCGTCTATGGGCTTCCAAATATCCCTTTGCCAATTCCTCAAGAACAGCCTTAGCGAAAGGCTTCTTGAAGGGAAAGATGTAACTCTGTGAGATGAATTCACAGAACACAGAGCAGTTTCTCAGAAAGCTTCTTTCCAGTTTTGAACGGAAGATATTTCCTTTTTCACCATAGCCGTCTATGGGCTTCCAAATATCGCTTTGCCAATTCCACAAGAACAGCCTTAGCGAAAGGCTTCTTGAAGGGAAAGATGTACCTCTGTGAGATGAATACACAGAACACAGAGCAGTATCCCAGAAAGCTTCTTTAAAGTTTTGAACGGAAGATATTTCCTTTTTCACCATAGCCGTCTATGGGCTTCCAAATATCCCTTTGCCAATTCCTCAAGAACAGCCTTAGCGAAAGGCTTCTTGAAGGGAAAGATGTAACTCTGTGAGATGAATTAACAGAACACAGAGCAGTTTCTCAGAAAGCTTCTTTCCAGTTTTCAACGGAAGATATTTCCTTTTTCACCATAGCCCTCTATGGGCTTCCAAATATCGCTTGGCCAATTCCACAAGAACAGCCTTAGCGAAAGGCTTCTTGAAGGGAAAGATGTAACTCTGTGAGATGAATTCACAGAACACAGAGCAGTTTCTCAGAAAGCTTCTTTCCAGTTTTGAACGGAAGATATTTCCTTTTTCACCATAGCCCTCTATGGGCTTCCAAATATCCCTTTGCCAATTCCACAAGAACAGCCTTAGCGAAAGGCTTCTTGAAAGGAAAGATGTAACTCTGTGAGATGAATTCACAGAACACAGAGCAGTTTCTCAGAAAGCTTCTTTCCAGTTTTGAACGGAAGATATTTCCTTTTTCACCATAGCCCTCTATGGGCTTCCAAATATCCCTTTGCCAATTCCACAAGAACAGCCTTAGCGAAAGGCTTCTTGAAGGGAAAGATGTAACTCTGTGAGATGAATTCACAGAACGCAGAGCAGTTTCTCAGAAAGCTTCTTTCCAGTTTTGAAGGGAAGATATTTCCTTTTTCACCATAGCCCTCTATGGGCTTCCAAATATCCCTTTGCCAATTCCACAAGAACAGCCTTAGCGTAAGTCTTCTTGAAGGGAAAGATGTAACTCTGTGAGATGAATTAACAGAACACAGAGCAGTTTCTCAGAAAGCTTCTTTCCAGTTTTGAACGGAAGATATTTCCTTTTTCACCATAGGCCTCTAAGGGCTTCCAAATATCCCTTTGCCAATTCCACAAGGACAGCCTTAGCGAAAGGCTTCTTGAAGGGAAAGATGTAACTCTGTGACATGAATTCAGAGAACACAGAGCAGTTTCTCAGAAAGCTTCTTTCCAGTTTTGAACGGAAGATATTTCCTTTTTCACCATAGCCGTCTATGGGCTTCCAAATATCGCTTTGCCAATTCCACAAGAACAGCCTTAGCGAAAGGCTTCTTGAAGGGAAAGATGTACCTCTGTGAGATGAATACACAGAACACAGAGCAGTATCCCAGAAAGCTTCTTTAAAGTTTTGAACGGAAGATATTTCCTTTTTCACCATAGCCGTCTATGGGCTTCCAAATATCCCTTTGCCAATTCCTCAAGAACAGCCTTAGCGAAAGGCTTCTTGAAGGGAAAGATGTAACTCTGTGAGATGAATTAACAGAACACAGAGCAGTTTCTCAGAAAGCTTCTTTCCAGTTTTCAACGGAGGATATTTCCTTTTTCACCATAGCCCTCTATGGGCTTCCAAATATCGCTTTGCCAATTCCACAAGAACAGCCTTAGCGAAAGGCTTCTTGAAGGGAAAGATGTAACTCTGTGAGATGAATTCACAGAACACAGAGCAGTTTCTCAGAAAGCTTCTTTCCAGTTTTGAACGGAAGATATTTCCTTTTTCACCATAGCCCTCTATGGGCTTCCAAATATCCCTTTGCCAATTCCACAAGAACAGCCTTAGCGAAAGGCTTCTTGAAAGGAAAGATGTAACTCTGTGAGATGAATTCACAGAACACAGAGCAGTTTCTCAGAAAGCTTCTTTCCAGTTTTGAACGGAAGATATTTACTTTTTCACCATAGCCCTCTATGGGCTTCCAAATATCCCTTTGCCAATTCCACAAGAACAGCCTTAGCGAAAGGCTTCTTGAAGGGAAAGATGTAACTCTGTGAGATGAATTCACAGAACGCAGAGCAGTTTCTCAGAAAGCTTCTTTCCAGTTTTGAAGGGAAGATATTTCCTTTTTCACCATAGCCCTCTATGGGCTTCCAAATATCCCTTTGCCAATTCCACAAGAACAGCCTTAGCGTAAGTCTTCTTGAAGGGAAAGATGTAACTCTGTGAGATGAATTAACAGAACACAGAGCAGTTTCTCAGAAAGCTTCTTTCCAGTTTTGAACGGAAGATATTTCCTTTTTCACCATAGGCCTCTAAGGGCTTCCAAATATCCCTTTGCCAATTCCACAAGGACAGCCTTAGCGAAAGGCTTCTTGAAGGGAAAGATGTAACTCTGTGACATGAATTCAGAGAACACAGAGCAGTTTCTCAGAAAGCTTCTTTCCAGTTTTGAATGGAAGATATTTCCTTTTTAACCATAGCCGTCTATGGGCTTTCAAATATCCCTTTGCCATTTCCACAAGAACAGTCTTAGCGAAAGGCTTCTTGAAGGGAAAGATGTAACTCTGTGAGATGAATTCACAGAACGCAGAGCAGTTTCTCAGAAAGCTTCTTTCCAGTTTTGAAGGGAAGATATTTCCTTTTTCACCATAGCCCTCTATGGGCTTCCAAATATCCCTTTGCCAAATCCACAAGAACAGCCTTAGCGAAAGGCTTCTTGAAGGGAAACATGTAACTCTGTGAGATGAATTCAGAGAACACAGAGCAGTTTCTCAGAAAGCTTCTTTCCAGTTTTGAACGGAAGATATTTCCTTTTTCACCATAGGCCTCTATGGGCTTCCAAATATCCCTTTGCCAATTCCACAAGAACAGCCTTAGCGAAAGGCTTCTTGAAGGGATAGATGTAACTCTGTGAGATGAATTCACAGAACACAGAGCAGTTTCTCAGAAAGCTTCTTTCCAGTTTTGAACGGAAGATATTTCCTTTTTCACCATAGCCCTCTATGGGCTTGCAAATATCCCTTGGCCAATTCCACAAGAACAGCCTTAGCGAAAGGCTTCTTGAAGGGAAAGATGTAACTCTGTGAGATGAATTCACAGAACACAGAGCAGTTTCTCAGAAAGCTTCTTTCCAGTTTTGAACGGAAGATATTTCCTTTTTCACCATAGGCCTCTATGGGCTTCCAAATACCCTTTGCCAATTCCACAAGAACATCCTTAGCGAAAGGCTTCTTGAAGGGAAAGATGTAACTCTGTGAGATGAATTCACAGAACACAGAGCAGTTTCTCAGAAAGCTTCTTTCCAGTTTTGAACGGAAGATATTTCCTTTTTCACCATAGCCGTCTATGGGCTTCCAAATATCGCTTTGCCAATTCCACAAGAACAGCCTTAGCGAAAGGCTTCTTGAAGGGAAAGATGTAACTCTGTGAGATGAATACACAGAACACAGAGCAGTATCCCAGAAAGCTTCTTTAAAGTTTTGAACGGAAGATATTTCCTTTTTCACCATAGCCGTCTATGGGCTTCCAAATATCCCTTTGCCAATTCCTCAAGAACAGCCTTAGCGAAAGGCTTCTTGAAGGGAAAGATGTAACTCTGTGAGATGAATTAACAGAACACAGAGCAGTTTCTCAGAAAGCTTCTTTCCAGTTTTGAACGGAAGATATTTCCTTTTTCACCATAGCCCTCTATGGGCTTCCAAATATCGCTTTGCCAATTCCACAAGAACAGCCTTAGCGAAAGGCTTCTTGAAGGGAAAGATGTAACTCTGTGAGATGAATTCACAGAACACAGAGCAGTTTCTCAGAAAGTTTCTTTCCAGTTTTGAACGGAAGATATTTCCTTTTTCACCATAGCCCTCTATGGGCTTCCAAATATCCCTTTGCCAATTCCTCAAGAACAGCCTTAGCGAAAGGCTTCTTGAAGGGAAAGATGTAACTCTGTGAGATGAATTCACAGAACGCAGAGCAGTTTCTCAGAAAGCTTCTTTCCAGTTTTGAAGGGAAGATATTTCCTTTTTCACCATAGCCCTCTATGGGCTTCCAAATATCCCTTTGCCAAATCCACAAGAACAGCCTTAGCGAAAGGCTTCTTGAAGGGAAAGATGTAACTCTGTGAGATGAATTCAGAGAACACAGAGCAGTTTCTCAGAAAGCTTCTTTCCAGTTTTGAACGGAAGATATTTCCTTTTTCACCATAGGCCTCTATGGGCTTCCAAATATCCCTTTGCCAATTCCACAAGAACAGCCTTAGCGAAAGGCTTCTTGAAGGGAAAGATGTAACTCTGTGAGATGAATTCACACAACACAGAGCAGTTTCTCAGAAAGCTTCTTTCCAGTTTTGAACGGAAGATATTTCCTTTTTCACCATAGCCCTCTATGGGCTTGCAAATATCCCTTGGCCAATTCCACAAGAACAGCCTTAGCGAAAGGCTTCTTGAAGGGAAAGATGTAACTCTGTGAGATGAATTAACAGAACACAGAGCAGTTTCTCAGAAAGCTTCTTTCCAGTTTTGAACGGAAGATATTTCCTTTTTCACCATAGGCCTCTATGGGCTTCCAAATACCCTTTGCCAATTCCACAAGAACAGCCTTAGCGAAAGGCTTCTTGAAGGGAAAGATGTAACTCTGTGAGATGAATTCACAGAACACAGAGCAGTTTCTCAGAAAGCTTCTTTCCAGTTTTGAACGGAAGATATTTCCTTTTTCACCATAGCCGTCTATGGGCTTCCAAATATCGCTTTGCCAATTCCACAAGAACAGCCTTAGCGAAAGGCTTCTTGAAGGGAAAGATGTAACTCTGTGAGATGAATACACAGAACACAAAGCAGTATCCCAGAAAGCTTCTTTAAAGTTTTGAACGGAAGATATTTCCTTTTTCACCATAGCCGTCTATGGGCTTCCAAATATCCCTTTGCCAATTCCTCAAGAACAGCCTTAGCGAAAGGCTTCTTGAAGGGAAAGATGTAACTCTGTGAGATGAATTAACAGAACACAGAGCAGTTTCTCAGAAAGCTTCTTTCCAGTTTTGAACGGAAGATATTTCCTTTTTCACCATAGCCCTCTATGGGCTTCCAAATATCGCTTTGCCAATTCCACAAGAACAGCCTTAGCGAAAGGCTTCTTGAAGGGAAAGATGTAACTCTGTGAGATGAATTCACAGAACACAGAGCAGTTTCTCAGAAAGCTTCTTTCCAGTTTTGAACGGAAGATATTTCCTTTTTCACCATAGCCCTCTATGGGCTTCCAAATATCCCTTTGCCAATTCCACAAGAACAGCCTTAGCGAAAGGCTTCTTGAAAGGAAAGATGTAACTCTGTGAGATGAATTCACAGAACACAGAGCAGTTTCTCAGAAAGCTTCTTTCCAGTTTTGAACGGAAGATATTTCCTTTTTCACCATAGCCCTCTATGGACTTCCAAATATCCCTTTGCCAATTCCACAAGAACAGCCTTAGCGAAAGGCTTCTTGAAGGGAAAGATGTAACTCTGTGAGATGAATTCACAGAACGCAGAGCAGTTTCTCAGAAAGCTTCTTTCCAGTTTTGAAGGGAAGATATTTCCTTTTTCACCATAGCCCTCTATGGGCTTCCAAATATCCCTTTGCCAATTCCACAAGAACAGCCTTAGCGTAAGTCTTCTTGAAGGGAAAGATGTAACTCTGTGAGATGAATTAACAGAACACAGAGCAGTTTCTCAGAAAGCTTCTTTCCAGTTTTGAACGGAAGATATTTCCTTTTTCACCATAGGCCTCTAAGGGCTTCCAAATATCCCTTTGCCAATTCCACAAGGACAGCCTTAGCGAAAGGCTTCTTGAAGGGAAAGATGTAACTCTGTGACATGAATTCAGAGAACACAGAGCAGTTTCTCAGAAAGCTTCTTTCCAGTTTTGAATGGAAGATATTTCCTTTTTAACCATAGCCGTCTATGGGCTTTCAAATATCCCTTTGCCATTTCCACAAGAACAGTCTTAGCGAAAGGCTTCTTGAAGGGAAAGATGTAACTCTGTGAGATGAATTCACAGAACGCAGAGCAGTTTCTCAGAAAGCTTCTTTCCAGTTTTGAAGGGAAGATATTTCCTTTTTCACCATAGCCCTCTATGGGCTTCCAAATATCCCTTTGCCAAATCCACAAGAACAGCCTTAGCGAAAGGCTTCTTGAAGGGAAACATGTAACTCTGTGAGATGAATTCAGAGAACACAGAGCAGTTTCTCAGAAAGCTTCTTTCCAGTTTTGAACGGAAGATATTTCCTTTTTCACCATAGGCCTCTATGGGCTTCCAAATATCCCTTTGCCAATTCCACAAGAACAGCCTTAGCGAAAGGCTTCTTGAAGGGAAAGATGTAACTCTGTGAGATGAATTCACAGAACACAGAGCAGTTTCTCAGAAAGCTTCTTTCCAGTTTTGAACGGAAGATATTTCCTTTTTCACCATAGCCCTCTATGGGCTTGCAAATATCCCTTGGCCAATTCCACAAGAACAGCCTTAGCGAAAGGCTTCTTGAAGGGAAAGATGTAACTCTGTGAGATGAATTCACAGAACACAGAGCAGTTTCTCAGAAAGCTTCTTTCCAGTTTTGAACGGAAGATATTTCCTTTTTCACCATAGGCCTCTATGGGCTTCCAAATACCCTTTGCCAATTCCACAAGAACATCCTTAGCGAAAGGCTTCTTGAAGGGAAAGATGTAACTCTGTGAGATGAATTCACAGAACACAGAGCAGTTTCTCAGAAAGCTTCTTTCCAGTTTTGAACGGAAGATATTTCCTTTTTCACCATAGCCGTCTATGGGCTTCCAAATATCGCTTTGCCAATTCCACAAGAACAGCCTTAGCGAAAGGCTTCTTGAAGGGAAAGATGTAACTCTGTGAGATGAATACACAGAACACAGAGCAGTATCCCAGAAAGCTTCTTTAAAGTTTTGAACGGAAGATATTTCCTTTTTCACCATAGCCGTCTATGGGCTTCCAAATATCCCTTTGCCAATTCCTCAAGAACAGCCTTAGCGAAAGGCTTCTTGAAGGGAAAGATGTAACTCTGTGAGATGAATTAACAGAACACAGAGCAGTTTCTCAGAAAGCTTCTTTCCAGTTTTGAACGGAAGATATTTCCTTTTTCACCATAGCCCTCTATGGGCTTCCAAATATCGCTTTGCCAATTCCACAAGAACAGCCTTAGCGAAAGGCTTCTTGAAGGGAAAGATGTAACTCTGTGAGATGAATTCACAGAACACAGAGCAGTTTCTCAGAAAGTTTCTTTCCAGTTTTGAACGGAAGATATTTCCTTTTTCACCATAGCCCTCTATGGGCTTCCAAATATCCCTTTGCCAATTCCTCAAGAACAGCCTTAGCGAAAGGCTTCTTGAAGGGAAAGATGTAACTCTGTGAGATGAATTCACAGAACGCAGAGCAGTTTCTCAGAAAGCTTCTTTCCAGTTTTGAAGGGAAGATATTTCCTTTTTCACCATAGCCCTCTATGGGCTTCCAAATATCCCTTTGCCAAATCCACAAGAACAGCCTTAGCGAAAGGCTTCTTGAAGGGAAAGATGTAACTCTGTGAGATGAATTCAGAGAACACAGAGCAGTTTCTCAGAAAGCTTCTTTCCAGTTTTGAACGGAAGATATTTCCTTTTTCACCATAGGCCTCTATGGGCTTCCAAATATCCCTTTGCCAATTCCACAAGAACAGCCTTAGCGAAAGGCTTCTTGAAGGGAAAGATGTAACTCTGTGAGATGAATTCACACAACACAGAGCAGTTTCTCAGAAAGCTTCTTTCCAGTTTTGAACGGAAGATATTTCCTTTTTCACCATAGCCCTCTATGGGCTTGCAAATATCCCTTGGCCAATTCCACAAGAACAGCCTTAGCGAAAGGCTTCTTGAAGGGAAAGATGTAACTCTGTGAGATGAATTAACAGAACACAGAGCAGTTTCTCAGAAAGCTTCTTTCCAGTTTTGAACGGAAGATATTTCCTTTTTCACCATAGGCCTCTATGGGCTTCCAAATACCCTTTGCCAATTCCACAAGAACAGCCTTAGCGAAAGGCTTCTTGAAGGGAAAGATGTAACTCTGTGAGATGAATTCACAGAACACAGAGCAGTTTCTCAGAAAGCTTCTTTCCAGTTTTGAACGGAAGATATTTCCTTTTTCACCATAGCCGTCTATGGGCTTCCAAATATCGCTTTGCCAATTCCACAAGAACAGCCTTAGCGAAAGGCTTCTTGAAGGGAAAGATGTAACTCTGTGAGATGAATACACAGAACACAAAGCAGTATCCCAGAAAGCTTCTTTAAAGTTTTGAACGGAAGATATTTCCTTTTTCACCATAGCCGTCTATGGGCTTCCAAATATCCCTTTGCCAATTCCTCAAGAACAGCCTTAGCGAAAGGCTTCTTGAAGGGAAAGATGTAACTCTGTGAGATGAATTAACAGAACACAGAGCAGTTTCTCAGAAAGCTTCTTTCCAGTTTTGAACGGAAGATATTTCCTTTTTCACCATAGCCCTCTATGGGCTTCCAAATATCGCTTTGCCAATTCCACAAGAACAGCCTTAGCGAAAGGCTTCTTGAAGGGAAAGATGTAACTCTGTGAGATGAATTCACAGAACACAGAGCAGTTTCTCAGAAAGCTTCTTTCCAGTTTTGAACGGAAGATATTTCCTTTTTCACCATAGCCCTCTATGGACTTCCAAATATCCCTTTGCCAATTCCACAAGAACAGCCTTAGCGAAAGGCTTCTTGAAGGGAAAGATGTAACTCTGTGAGATGAATTCACAGAACGCAGAGCAGTTTCTCAGAAAGCTTCTTTCCAGTTTTGAAGGGAAGATATTTCCTTTTTCACCATAGCCCTCTATGGGCTTCCAAATATCCCTTTGCCAATTCCACAAGAACAGCCTTAGCGTAAGTCTTCTTGAAGGGAAAGATGTAACTCTGTGAGATGAATTAACAGAACACAGAGCAGTTTCTCAGAAAGCTTCTTTCCAGTTTTGAACGGAAGATATTTCCTTTTTCACCATAGGCCTCTAAGGGCTTCCAAATATCCCTTTGCCAATTCCACAAGAACAGCCTTAGCGAAAGGCTTCTTGAAGGGAAAGATGTAACTCTGTGACATGAATTAAGAGAACACAGAGCAGTTTCTCAGAAAGCTTCTTTCCAGTTTTGAACGGAAGATATTTCCTTTTTAACCATAGCCGTCTATGGGCTTTCAAATATCCCTTTGCCATTTCCACAAGAACAGTCTTAGCGACAGGCTTCTTGAAGGGAAAGATGTAACTCTGTGAGATGAATTCACAGAACGCAGAGCAGTTTCTCAGAAAGCTTCTTTCCAGTTTTGAAGGGAAGATATTTCCTTTTTCACCATAGCCCTCTATGGGCTTCCAAATATCCCTTTGCCAATTCCACAAGAACCGCCTTAGCGAAAGGCTTCTTGAAGGGAAAGATGTAACTCTGTGAGATGAATTCAGAGAACACAGAGCAGTTTCTCAGAAAGCTTCTTTCCAGTTTTGAACGGAAGATATTTCCTTTTTCACCATAGGCCTCTATGGGCTTCCAAATATCCCTTTGCCAATTCCACAAGAACAGCCTTAGCAAAAGGCTTCTTGAAGGGAAAGATGTAACTCTGTGAGATGAATTCACAGAACACAGAGCAGTTTCTCAGAAAGCTTCTTTCCAGTTTTGAACGGAAGATATTTCCTTTTTCCCCATAGCCCTCTATGGGCTTCCAAATATCCCTTTGCCAATTCCACAAGAACAGCCTTAGCGAAAGGCTTCTTGAAGGGAAAGATGTAACTCTGTGAGACGAATTCAGAGAACACAGAGCAGTTTCTCAGAAAGCTTCTTTCCAGTTTTGAACGGAAGATATTTCCTTTTTAACCATAGCCGTCTATGGGCTTCCAAATAACCCTATGCCAATTCCTCAAGAACAGCGTTAGCGAAAGGCTTCTTGAAGGGAAAGATGTAACTCTGTGAGATGAATTAACAGAACACAGAGCAGTTTCTCAGAAAGCTTCTTTCCAGTTTTGAACGGAAGATATTTCCTTTTTCACCATAGGCCTCTATGGGCTTCCAAATATCCCTTTGCCAATTCCACAAGAACAGTCTTAGCGAAAGGCTTCTTGAAGGGAAAGATGTAACACTGTGACATGAATTCAGAGAACATAGAGCAGTTTCTCAGAAAGCTTCTTTCCAGTTTTGAACGGAAGATATTTCCTTTTTCACCATAGCCCTCTATGGGCTTCCAAATATCCCTTTGCCAATTCCACAAGAACAGCCTTAGCGAAAGGCTTCTTGAAGGGAAAGATGTAACTCTGTGAGATGAATTCACAGAACACAGAGCAGTTTCTCAGAAAGCTTCTTTCCAGTTTTGAACGGAAGATATTTCCTTTTTCACCATAGCCCTCTATGGGCTTCCAAATATCCCTTTGCCAATTCCACAAGAACAGCCTTAGCGAAAGGCTTCTTGAAGGGAAAGATGTAACTCTGTGAGATGAATTCAGAGAACACAGAGCAGTTTCTCAGAAAGCTTCTTTCCAGTTGTGAACGGAAGATATTTCCTTTTTCACCATAGGCCTCTATGGGCTTCCAAATATCCCTTTGCCAATTCCACAAGAACAGCCTTAGCGAAAGGCTTCTTGAAGGGAAAGATGTAACTCTGTGAGATGAATTCAGAGAACACAGAGCAGTTTCTCAGAAAGCTTCTTTCCAGTTTTGAACGGAAGATATTTCCTTTTTCACCATAGGCCTCTATGGGCTTCCAAATATCCCTTTGCCAATTCCACAAGAACAGCCTTAGCGAAAGGCTTCTTGAAGTGAAAGATGTAACTCTGTGAGATGAATTCACAGAACACAGAGCAGTTTCTCAGAAAGCTTCTTTCCAGTTTTGAACGGAAGATATTTCCTTTTTCACCATAGCCGTCTATGGGCTTCCAAATATCCCTTTGCCAATTCCACAAGAACAGCCTTAGCGAAAGGCTTCTTGAAGGGAAAGATGTAACTCTGTGAGATGAATTCACAGAACACAGAGCAGTTTCTCAGAAAGCTTCTTTCCAGTTTTGAACGGAAGATATTTCCTTTTTCACCATAGCCCTCTGTGGGCTTCCAAATATCCCTTTGCCAATTCCAAAAGAACAGCCTTAGCGAAAGTCTTCTTGAAGGGAAAGATGTAACTCTGTGAGATGAATTAACAGAACACAGAGCAGTTTCTCAGAAAGCTTCTTTCCAGTTTTGAACGGAAGATATTTCTTTTTTCACCATAGCCTTCTATGGGCTTCCAAATATCGCTTTGCCAATTCCACAAGAACAGCCTTAGCGAAAGGCTTCTTGAAGGGAAAGATGTAACTCTGTGACATGAATTCAGAGAACACAGAGCAGTTTCTCAGAAAGCTTCTTTACAGTTTTGAACGGAAGATATTTCCTTTTTAACCATAGCCGTCTATGGGCTTTCAAATATCCCTTTGCCATTTCCACAAGAACAGTCTTAGCGAAAGGCTTCTTGAAGGGAAAGATGTAACTCTGTGAGATGAATTCACAGAACGCAGAGCAGTTTCTCAGAAAGCTTCTTTCCAGTTTTGAAGGGAAGATATTTCCTTTTTCACCATAGCCCTCTATGGGCTTCCAAATATCCCTTTGCCAAATCCACAAGAACAGCCTTAGCGAAAGGCTTCTTGAAGGGAAAGATGTAACTCTGTGAGATGAATTCAGAGAACACAGAGCAGTTTCTCAGAAAGCTTCTTTCCAGTTTTGAACGGAAGATATTTCCTTTTTCACCATAGGCCTCTATGGGCTTCCAAATATCCCTTTGCCAATTCCACAAGAACAGCCTTAGCGAAAGGCTTCTTGAAGGGAAAGATGTAACTCTGTGAGATGAGTTCACAAAACACAGAGCAGTTTCTCAGAAAGCTTCTTTCCAGTTTTGAACGGAAGATATTTCCTTTTTCACCATAGCCCTCTATGGGCTTGCAAATATCCCTTGGCCAATTCCACAAGAACAGCCTTAGCGAAAGGCTTCTTGAAGGGAAAGATGTAACTCTGTGAGATGAATTCACAGAACACAGAGCAGTTTCTCAGAAAGCTTCTTTCCAGTTTTGAACGGAAGATATTTCCTTTTTCACCATAGGCCTCTATGGGCTTCCAAATACCCTTTGCCAATTCCACAAGAACAGCCTTAGCGAAAGGCTTCTTGAAGGGAAAGATGTAACTCTGTGAGATGAATTCACAGAACACAGAGCAGTTTCTCAGAAAGCTTCTTTCCAGTTTTGAACGGAAGATATTTCCTTTTTCACCATAGCCGTCTATGGGCTTCCAAATATCGCTTTGCCAATTCCACAAGAACAGCCTTAGCGAAAGGCTTCTTGAAGGGAAAGATGTAACTCTGTGAGATGAATACACAGAACACAGAGCAGTATCCCAGAAAGCTTCTTTAAAGTTTTGAACGGAAGATATTTCCTTTTTCACCATAGCCGTCTATGGGCTTCCAAATATCCCTTTGCCAATTCCTCAAGAACAGCCTTAGCGAAAGGCTTCTTGAAGGGAAAGATGTAACTCTGTGAGATGAATTAACAGAACACAGAGCAGTTTCTCAGAAAGCTTCTTTCCAGTTTTGAACGGAAGATATTTCCTTTTTCACCATAGCCCTCTATGGGCTTCCAAATATCCCTTTGCCAATTCCACAAGAACAGCCTTAGCGAAAGGCTTCTTGAAGGGAAAGATGTAACTCTGTGAGATGAATTAACAGAACACAGAGCAGTTTCTCAGAAAGCTTCTTTCCAGTTTTGAACGGAAGATATTTCCTTTTTCACCATAGCCCTCTATGGGCTTCCAAATATCCCTTTGCCAATTCCTCAAGAACAGCCTTAGCGAAAGGCTTCTTGAAGGGAAAGATGTAACTCTGTGAGATGAATTCACAGAACGCAGAGCAGTTTCTCAGAAAGCTTCTTTCCAGTTTTGAAGGGAAGATATTTCCTTTTTCACCATAGCCCTCTATGGGCTTCCAAATATCCCTTTGCCAATTCCACAAGAACAGCCTTAGCGAAAGGCTTCTTGAAGGGAAAGATGTAACTCTGTGAGATGAATTCACAGAACACAGAGCAGTTTCTCAGAAAGCTTCTTTCCAGTTTTGAACGGAAGATATTTCCTTTTTCACCATAGGCCTCTATGGGCTTCCAAATATCCCTTTGCCAATTCCACAAGAACAGCCTTAGCGAAAGGCTTCTTGAAGGGAAAGATGTAACTCTGTGAGATGAATTCACAGAACACAGAGCAGTTTCTCAGAAAGCTTCTTTCCAGTTTTGAACGGAAGATATTTCCTTTTTCCCCATAGCCCTCTATGGGCTTCCAAATATCCCTTTGCCAATTCCACAAGAACAGCCTTAGCGAAAGGCTTCTTGAAGGGAAAGATGTAACTCTGTGAGACGAATTCAGAGAACACAGAGCAGTTTCTCAGAAAGCTTCTTTCCAGTTTTGAACGGAAGATATTTCCTTTTTAACCATAGCCGTCTATGGGCTTCCAAATAACCCTATGCCAATTCCTCAAGAACAGCGTTAGCGAAAGGCTTCTTGAAGGGAAAGATGTAACTCTGTGAGATGAATTAACAGAACACAGAGCAGTTTCTCAGAAAGCTTCTTTCCAGTTTTGAACGGAAGATATTTCCTTTTTCACCATAGGCCTCTATGGGCTTCCAAATATCCCTTTGCCAATTCCACAAGAACAGCCTTAGCGAAAGGCTTCTTGAAGTGAAAGATGTAACTCTGTGAGATGAATTCACAGAACACAGAGCAGTTTCTCAGAAAGCTTCTTTCCAGTTTTGAACGGAAGATATTTCCTTTTTCACCATAGCCGTCTATGGGCTTCCAAATATCCCTTTGCCAATTCCACAAGAACAGCCTTAGCGAAAGGCTTCTTGAAGGGAAAGATGTAACTCTGTGAGATGAATTCACAGAACACAGAGCAGTTTCTCAGAAAGCTTCTTTCCAGTTTTGAACGGAAGATATTTCCTTTTTCACCATAGCCCTCTGTGGGCTTCCAAATATCCCTTTGCCAATTCCAAAAGAACAGCCTTAGCGAAAGTCTTCTTGAAGGGAAAGATGTAACTCTGTGAGATGAATTAACAGAACACAGAGCAGTTTCTCAGAAAGCTTCTTTCCAGTTTTGAACGGAAGATATTTCTTTTTTCACCATAGCCTTCTAAGGGCTTCCAAATATCGCTTTGCCAATTCCACAAGAACAGCCTTAGCGAAAGGCTTCTTGAAGGGAAAGATGTAACTCTGAGAGATGAATTCACAGAACACAGAGCAGTTTCTCAGAAAGCTTCTTTCCAGTTTTCAACGGAAGATATTTCCTTTTTCACCATAGCCTTCTATGGGCTTCCAAACATCCCTTTGCCTATTCCACAAGAACAGCCTTAGCGAAAGGCTTCTTGAAGGGAAAGATGTAACTCTGTGAGATGAATTCAGAGAACACAGAGCAGTTTCTCAGAAAGCTTCTTTCCAGTTTTGAACGGAAGATATTTCCTTTTTCACCATAGGCCTCTATGGCCTTCCAAATATCCCTTTGCCAATTCCACAAGAACAGCCTTAGCGAAAGGCTTCTTGAAGGGAAAGATGTAACTCTGTGAGATGAATTCACAGAACACAGAGCAGTTTCTCAGAAAGCTTCTTTCCAGTTTTGAACGGAAGATATTTCCTTTTTAACCATAGCCGTCTATGGGCTTCCAAATATCCCTTTGCCAATTCCTCAAGAACAGCCTTAGCGAAAGGCTTCTTGAAGGGAAAGATGTAACTCTGGGAGATGAATTAACAGAACACAGAGCAGTTTCTCAGAAAGCTTCTTTCCAGTTTTCAACGGAAGATATTTCCTTTTTCACCATAGCCCTCTATGGGCTTCCAAATATCCCTTTGCCAAATCCACAAGAACAGCCTTAGCGAAAGGCTTCTTGAAGGGAAAGATGTAACTCTGTGAGATGAATTCAGAGAACACAGAGCAGTTTCTCAGAAAGCTTCTTTCCAGTTTTGAACGGAATATATTTCCTTTTTCACCATAGGCCTCTATGGGCTTCCAAATATCCCTTTGCCAATTCCACAAGAACAGCCTTAGCGAAAGGCTTCTTGAAGGGAAAGATGTAACTCTGTGAGATGAATTCACAGAACACAGAGCAGTTTCTCAGAAAGCTTCTTTCCAGTTTTGAACGGAAGATAATTCCTTTTTCCCCATAGCCCTCTATGGGCTTCCAAATATCCCTTTGCCAATTCCACAAGAACAGCCTTAGCGAAAGGCTTCTTGAAGGGAAAGATGTAACTCTGTGAGACGAATTCAGAGAACACAGAGCAGTTTCTCAGAAAGCTTCTTTCCAGTTTTGAACGGAAGCTATTTCCTTTTTAACCATAGCCGTCTATGGGCTTCCAAATAACCCTATGCCAATTCCTCAAGAACAGCCTTAGCGAAAGGCTTCTTGAAGGGAAAGATGTAACTCTGTGAGATGAATTAACAGAACACAGAGCAGTTTCTCAGAAAGCTTCTTTCCAGTTTTGAACGGAAGATATTTCCTTTTTCACCATAGCCGTCTATGGGCTTTCAAATATCCCTTTGCCATTTCCACAAGAACAGTCTTAGCGCAAGGCTTCTTGAAGGGAAAGATGTAACTCTGTGAGATGAATTCAGAGAACACAGAGCAGTTTCTCAGAAAGCTTCTTTCCAGTTTTGAACGGAAGATATTTCCTTTTTCACCATAGCCCTCTATGGGCTTCCAAATATCCCTTTGCCAATTCCACAAGAACAGCCTTAGCGAAAGGCTTCTTGAAGGGAAAGATGTAACTCTGTGAGATGAATTCACAGAACACAGAGCAGTTTCTCAGAAAGCTTCTTTCCAGTTTTGAACGGAAGATATTTCCTTTTTCACCATAGCCCTCTATGGGCTTCCAAATATCCCTTTGCCAATTCCACAAGAACAGCCTTAGCGAAAGGCTTCTTGAAGGGAAAGATGTAACTCTGTGAGATGAATTCAGAGAACACAGAGCAGTTTCTCAGAAAGCTTCTTTCCAGTTTTGAACGGAAGATATTTCCTTTTTCACCATAGGCCTCTATGGGCTTCCAAATATCCCTTTGCCAATTCCACAAGAACAGCCTTAGCGAAAGGCTTCTTGAAGTGAAAGATGTAACTCTGTGAGATGAATTCACCGAACACAGAGCAGTTTCTCAGAAAGCTTCTTTCCAGTTTTGAACGGAAGATATTTCCTTTTTCACCATAGCCGTCTATGGGCTTCCAAATATCCCTTGGCCAATTCCACAAGAACAGCCTTAGCGAAAGGCTTCTTGAAGGGAAAGATGTAACTCTGTGAGATGAATTAACAGAACACAGAGCAGTTTCTCAGAAAGCTTCTTTCCAGTTTTGAACGGAAGATATTTCCTTTTTCACCATAGCCCTCTGTGGGCTTCCAAATATCCCTTTGCCAATTCCAAAAGAACAGCCTTAGCGAAAGTCTTCTTGAAGGGAAAGATGTAACTCTGTGAGATGAATTAACAGAACACAGAGCAGTTTCTCAGAAAGCTTCTTTCCAGTTTTGAACGGAAGATATTTCTTTTTTCACCATAGCCTTCTATGGGCTTCCAAATATCGCTTTGCCAATTCCACAAGAACAGCCTTAGCGAAAGGCTTCTTGAAGGGAAAGATGTAACTCTGAGAGATGAATTCACTGAACACAGAGCAGTTTCTCAGAAAGCTTCTTTCCAGTTTTGAACGGAAGATATTTCCTTTTTCACCATAGCCTTCTATGGGCTTCCAAATATCCCTTTGCCTATTCCACAAGAACAGCCTTAGCGAAAGGCTTCTTGAAGGGAAAGATGTAACTCTGTGAGATGAATTCAGAGAACACAGAGCAGTTTCTCAGAAAGCTTCTTTCCAGTTTTGAACGGAAGATATTTCCTTTTTCACCATAGGCCTCTATGGCCTTCCATATATCCCTTTGCCAATTCCACAAGAACAGCCTTAGCGAAAGGCTTCTTGAAGGGAAAGATGTAACTCTGTGAGATGAATTCACAGAACACAGAGCAGTTTCTCAGAAAGCTTCTTTCCAGTTTTGAACGGAAGATTTTTCCTTTTTAACCATAGCCGTCTATGGGCTTCCAAATATCCCTTTGCCAATTCCACAAGAACATCCTTAGCGAAAGGCTTCTTGAAGGGACAGATGTAACTCTGTGAGATGAATTCACAGAACACAGAGCAGTTTCTCAGAAAGCTTCTTTCCAGTTTTCAACGGAAGATATTTCCTTTTTCACCATAGCCCTCTATGGGCTTCCAAATATCCCTTTGCCAAATCCACAAGAACAGCCTTAGCGAAAGGCTTCTTGAAGGGAAAGATGTAACTCTGTGAGATGAATTCAGAGAACACAGAGCAGTTTCTCAGAAAGCTTCTTTCCAGTTTTGAACGGAAGATATTTCCTTTTTCACCATAGCCCTCTATGGGCTTCCAAATATCCCTTTGCCAATTCCACAAGAACAGCCTTAGCGAAAGGCTTCTTGAAGGGAAAGATGTAACTCTGTGAGATGAATTCACAGAACACAGAGCAGTTTCTCAGAAAGCTTCTTTCCAGTTTTGAACGGAAGATATTTCCTTTTTAACCATAGCCGTCTATGGGCTTCCAAATATCCCTTTGCCAATTCCTCAAGAACAGCCTTAGCGAAAGGCTTCTTGAAGGGAAAGATGTAACTCTGGGAGATGAATTAACAGAACACAGAGCAGTTTCTCAGAAAGCTTCTTTCCAGTTTTCAACGGAAGATATTTCCTTTTTCACCATAGCCCTCTATGGGCTTCCAAATATCCCTTTGCCAAATCCACAAGAACAGCCTTAGCGAAAGGCTTCTTGAAGGGAAAGATGTAACTCTGTGAGACGAATTCAGAGAACACAGAGCAGTTTCTCAGAAAGCTTCTTTCCAGTTTTGAACGGAAGCTATTTCCTTTTTAACCATAGCCGTCTATGGGCTTCCAAATAACCCTATGCCAATTCCTCAAGAACAGCCTTAGCGAAAGGCTTCTTGAAGGGAAAGATGTAACTCTGTGAGATGAATTAACAGAACACAGAGCAGTTTCTCAGAAAGCTTCTTTCCAGTTTTGAACGGAAGATATTTCCTTTTTCACCATAGCCGTCTATGGGCTTTCAAATATCCCTTTGCCATTTCCACAAGAACAGTCTTAGCGAAAGGCTTCTTGAAGGGAAAGATGTAACTCTGTGAGATGAATTCAGAGAACACAGAGCAGTTTCTCAGAAAGCTTCTTTCCAGTTTTGAACGGAAGATATTTCCTTTTTCACCATAGCCCTCTATGGGCTTCCAAATATCCCTTTGCCAATTCCACAAGAACAGCCTTAGCGAAAGGCTTCTTGAAGGGAAAGATGTAACTCTGTGAGATGAATTCACAGAACACAGAGCAGTTTCTCAGAAAGCTTCTTTCCAGTTTTGAACGGAAGATATTTCCTTTTTCACCATAGCCCTCTATGGGCTTCCAAATATCCCTTTGCCAATTCCACAAGAACAGCCTTAGCGAAAGGCTTCTTGAAGGGAAAGATGTAACTCTGTGAGATGAATTCAGAGAACACAGAGCAGTTTCTCAGAAAGCTTCTTTCCAGTTGTGAACGGAAGATATTTCCTTTTTCACCATAGGCCTCTATGGGCTTCCAAATATCCCTTTGCCAATTCCACAAGAACAGCCTTAGCGAAAGGCTTCTTGAAGGGAAAGATGTAACTCTGTGAGATGAATTCAGAGAACACAGAGCAGTTTCTCAGAAAGCTTCTTTCCAGTTTTGAACGGAAGATATTTCCTTTTTCACCATAGCCCTCTATGGGCTTCCAAATATCCCTTTGCCAATTCCACAAGAACAGCCTTAGCGAAAGGCTTCTTGAAGGGAAAGATGTAACTCTGTGAGATGAATTCAGAGAACACAGAGCAGTTTCTCAGAAAGCTTCTTTCCAGTTGTGAACGGAAGATATTTCCTTTTTCACCATAGGCCTCTATGGGCTTCCAAATATCCCTTTGCCAATTCCACAAGAACAGCCTTAGCGAAAGGCTTCTTGAAGGGAAAGATGTAACTCTGTGAGATGAATTCAGAGAACACAGAGCAGTTTCTCAGAAAGCTTCTTTCCAGTTTTGAACGGAAGATATTTCCTTTTTCACCATAGGCCTCTATGGGCTTCCAAATATCCCTTTGCCAATTCCACAAGAACAGCCTTAGCGAAAGGCTTCTTGAAGTGAAAGATGTAACTCTGTGAGATGAATTCACCGAACACAGAGCAGTTTCTCAGAAAGCTTCTTTCCAGTTTTGAACGGAAGATATTTCCTTTTTCACCATAGCCGTCTATGGGCTTCCAAATATCCCTTGGCCAATTCCACAAGAACAGCCTTAGCGAAAGGCTTCTTGAAGGGAAAGATGTAACTCTGGGAGATGAATTAACAGAACACAGAGCAGTTTCTCAGAAAGCTTCTTTCCAGTTTTGAACGGAAGATATTTCCTTTTTCACCATAGCCCTCTGTGGGCTTCCAAATATCCCTTTGCCAATTCCAAAAGAACAGCCTTAGCGAAAGTCTTCTTGAAGGGAAAGATGTAACTCTGTGAGATGAATTAACAGAACACAGAGCAGTTTCTCAGAAAGCTTCTTTCCAGTTTTGAACGGAAGATATTTCTTTTTTCACCATAGCCTTCTATGGGCTTCCAAATATCGCTTTGCCAATTCCACAAGAACAGCCTTAGCGAAAGGCTTCTTGAAGGGAAAGATGTAACTCTGAGAGATGAATTCACTGAACACAGAGCAGTTTCTCAGAAAGCTTCTTTCCAGTTTTGAACGGAAGATATTTCCTTTTTCACCATAGCCTTCTATGGGCTTCCAAATATCCCTTTGCCTATTCCACAAGAACAGCCTTAGCGAAAGGCTTCTTGAAGGGAAAGATGTAACTCTGTGAGATGAATTCAGAGAACACAGAGCAGTTTCTCAGAAAGCTTCTTTCCAGTTTTGAACGGAAGATATTTCCTTTTTCACCATAGGCCTCTATGGCCTTCCATATATCCCTTTGCCAATTCCACAAGAACAGCCTTAGCGAAAGGCTTCTTGAAGGGAAAGATGTAACTCTGTGAGATGAATTCACAGAACACAGAGCAGTTTCTCAGAAAGCTTCTTTCCAGTTTTGAACGGAAGATTTTTCCTTTTTAACCATAGCCGTCTATGGGCTTCCAAATATCCCTTTGCCAATTCCACAAGAACATCCTTAGCGAAAGGCTTCTTGAAGGGACAGATGTAACTCTGTGAGATGAATTCACAGAACACAGAGCAGTTTCTCAGAAAGCTTCTTTCCAGTTTTCAACGGAAGATATTTCCTTTTTCACCATAGCCCTCTATGGGCTTCCAAATATCCCTTTGCCAAATCCACAAGAACAGCCTTAGCGAAAGGCTTCTTGAAGGGAAAGATGTAACTCTGTGAGATGAATTCAGAGAACACAGAGCAGTTTCTCAGAAAGCTTCTTTCCAGTTTTGAACGGAAGATATTTCCTTTTTCACCATAGCCCTCTATGGGCTTCCAAATATCCCTTTGCCAATTCCACAAGAACAGCCTTAGCGAAAGGCTTCTTGAAGGGAAAGATGTAACTCTGTGAGATGAATTCACAGAACACAGAGCAGTTTCTCAGAAAGCTTCTTTCCAGTTTTGAACGGAAGATATTTCCTTTTTAACCATAGCCGTCTATGGGCTTCCAAATATCCCTTTGCCAATTCCTCAAGAACAGCCTTAGCGAAAGGCTTCTTGAAGGGAAAGATGTAACTCTGGGAGATGAATTAACAGAACACAGAGCAGTTTCTCAGAAAGCTTCTTTCCAGTTTTCAACGGAAGATATTTCCTTTTTCACCATAGCCCTCTATGGGCTTCCAAATATCCCTTTGCCAAATCCACAAGAACAGCCTTAGCGAAAGGCTTCTTGAAGGGAAAGATGTAACTCTGTGAGACGAATTCAGAGAACACAGAGCAGTTTCTCAGAAAGCTTCTTTCCAGTTTTGAACGGAAGCTATTTCCTTTTTAACCATAGCCGTCTATGGGCTTCCAAATAACCCTATGCCAATTCCTCAAGAACAGCCTTAGCGAAAGGCTTCTTGAAGGGAAAGATGTAACTCTGTGAGATGAATTAACAGAACACAGAGCAGTTTCTCAGAAAGCTTCTTTCCAGTTTTGAACGGAAGATATTTCCTTTTTCACCATAGCCGTCTATGGGCTTTCAAATATCCCTTTGCCATTTCCACAAGAACAGTCTTAGCGAAAGGCTTCTTGAAGGGAAAGATGTAACTCTGTGAGATGAATTCAGAGAACACAGAGCAGTTTCTCAGAAAGCTTCTTTCCAGTTTTGAACGGAAGATATTTCCTTTTTCACCATAGCCCTCTATGGGCTTCCAAATATCCCTTTGCCAATTCCACAAGAACAGCCTTAGCGAAAGGCTTCTTGAAGGGAAAGATGTAACTCTGTGAGATGAATTCACAGAACACAGAGCAGTTTCTCAGAAAGCTTCTTTCCAGTTTTGAACGGAAGATATTTCCTTTTTCACCATAGCCCTCTATGGGCTTCCAAATATCCCTTTGCCAATTCCACAAGAACAGCCTTAGCGAAAGGCTTCTTGAAGGGAAAGATGTAACTCTGTGAGATGAATTCAGAGAACACAGAGCAGTTTCTCAGAAAGCTTCTTTCCAGTTGTGAACGGAAGATATTTCCTTTTTCACCATAGGCCTCTATGGGCTTCCAAATATCCCTTTGCCAATTCCACAAGAACAGCCTTAGCGAAAGGCTTCTTGAAGGGAAAGATGTAACTCTGTGAGATGAATTCAGAGAACACAGAGCAGTTTCTCAGAAAGCTTCTTTCCAGTTTTGAACGGAAGATATTTCCTTTTTCACCATAGGCCTCTATGGGCTTCCAAATATCCCTTTGCCAATTCCACAAGAACAGCCTTAGCGAAAGGCTTCTTGAAGTGAAAGATGTAACTCTGTGAGATGAATTCACCGAACACAGAGCAGTTTCTCAGAAAGCTTCTTTCCAGTTTTGAACGGAAGATATTTCCTTTTTCACCATAGCCGTCTATGGGCTTCCAAATATCCCTTGGCCAATTCCACAAGAACAGCCTTAGCGAAAGGCTTCTTGAAGGGAAAGATGTAACTCTGTGAGATGAATTAACAGAACACAGAGCAGTTTCTCAGAAAGCTTCTTTCCAGTTTTGAACGGAAGATATTTCCTTTTTCACCATAGCCCTCTGTGGGCTTCCAAATATCCCTTTGCCAATTCCAAAAGAACAGCCTTAGCGAAAGTCTTCTTGAAGGGAAAGATGTAACTCTGTGAGATGAATTAACAGAACACAGAGCAGTTTCTCAGAAAGCTTCTTTCCAGTTTTGAACGGAAGATATTTCTTTTTTCACCATAGCCTTCTATGGGCTTCCAAATATCGCTTTGCCAATTCCACAAGAACAGCCTTAGCGAAAGGCTTCTTGAAGGGAAAGATGTAACTCTGAGAGATGAATTCACTGAACACAGAGCAGTTTCTCAGAAAGCTTCTTTCCAGTTTTGAACGGAAGATATTTCCTTTTTCACCATAGCCTTCTATGGGCTTCCAAATATCCCTTTGCCTATTCCACAAGAACAGCCTTAGCGAAAGGCTTCTTGAAGGGAAAGATGTAACTCTGTGAGATGAATTCAGAGAACACAGAGCAGTTTCTCAGAAAGCTTCTTTCCAGTTTTGAACGGAAGATATTTCCTTTTTCACCATAGGCCTCTATGGCCTTCCATATATCCCTTTGCCAATTCCACAAGAACAGCCTTAGCGAAAGGCTTCTTGAAGGGAAAGATGTAACTCTGTGAGATGAATTCACAGAACACAGAGCAGTTTCTCAGAAAGCTTCTTTCCAGTTTTGAACGGAAGATTTTTCCTTTTTAACCATAGCCGTCTATGGGCTTCCAAATATCCCTTTGCCAATTCCACAAGAACATCCTTAGCGAAAGGCTTCTTGAAGGGACAGATGTAACTCTGTGAGATGAATTCACAGAACACAGAGCAGTTTCTCAGAAAGCTTCTTTCCAGTTTTCAACGGAAGATATTTCCTTTTTCACCATAGCCCTCTATGGGCTTCCAAATATCCCTTTGCCAAATCCACAAGAACAGCCTTAGCGAAAGGCTTCTTGAAGGGAAAGATGTAACTCTGTGAGATGAATTCAGAGAACACAGAGCAGTTTCTCAGAAAGCTTCTTTCCAGTTTTGAACGGAAGATATTTCCTTTTTCACCATAGCCCTCTATGGGCTTCCAAATATCCCTTTGCCAATTCCACAAGAACAGCCTTAGCGAAAGGCTTCTTGAAGGGAAAGATGTAACTCTGTGAGATGAATTCACAGAACACAGAGCAGTTTCTCAGAAAGCTTCTTTCCAGTTTTGAACGGAAGATATTTCCTTTTTCACCATAGCCCTCTATGGGCTTCCAAATATCCCTTTGCCAATTCCACAAGAACAGCCTTAGCGAAAGGCTTCTTGAAGGGAAAGATGTAACTCTGTGAGATGAATTCAGAGAACACAGAGCAGTTTCTCAGAAAGCTTCTTTCCAGTTTTGAACGGAAGATATTTCCTTTTTCACCATAGGCCTCTATGGGCTTCCAAATATCCCTTTGCCAATTCCACAAGAACAGCCTTAGCGAAAGGCTTCTTGAAGTGAAAGATGTAACTCTGTGAGATGAATTCACAGAACACAGAGCAGTTTCTCAGAAAGCTTCTTTCCAGTTTTGAACGGAAGATATTTCCTTTTTCACCATAGCCGTCTATGGGCTTCCAAATATCCCTTTGCCAATTCCACAAGAACAGCCTTAGCGAAAGGCTTCTTGAAGGGATAGATGTAACTCTGTGAGATGAATTCACAGAACACAGAGCAGTTTCTCAGAAAGCTTCTTTCCAGTTTTGAACGGAAGATATTTCCTTTTTCACCATAGCCCTCTGTGGGCTTCCAAATATCCCTTTGCCAATTCCAAAAGAACAGCCTTAGCGAAAGTCTTCTTGAAGGGAAAGATGTAACTCTGTGAGATGAATTAACAGAACACAGAGCAGTTTCCAGAAAGCTTCTTTCCAGTTTTGAACGGAAGATATTTCTTTTTTCACCATAGCCTTCTATGGGATTCCAAATATCGCTTTGCCAATTCCACAAGAACAGCCTTAGCGAAAGGCTTCTTGAAGGGAAAGATGTAACTCTGAGAGATGAATTCACTGAACACAGAGCAGTTTCTCAGAAAGCTTCTTTCCAGTTTTGAAAGGAAGATATTTCCTTTTTAACCATAGCCGTCTATGGGCTTCCAAATATCCCTTTGCCAATTCCTCAAGAACAGCTTTAGCGAAAGGCTTCTTGAAGGCAAAGATGTAACTCTGTGAGATGAATTAACAGAACACAGAGCAGTTTCTCAGAAAGCTTCTTTCCAGTTTTGAACGGAAGATATTTCCTTTTTCACCATAGCCCTCTATGGGCTTCGAAATATCGCTTTGCCAATTCCACAAGAACAGCCTTAGCGAAAGGCTTCTTGAAGGGAAAGATGTAACTCTGTGAGATGAATTCACAGAACACAGAGCAGTTTCTCAGAAAGCTTCTTTCCAGTTTTGAACGGAAGATATTTCCTTTTTCACCATAGCCCTCTATGGGCTTGCAAATATCCCTTGGCCAATTCCACAAGAACAGCCTTAGCGAAAGGCTTCTTGAAGGGAAAGATGTAACTCTGTGAGATGAATTCACAGAACACAGAGCAGTTTCTCAGAAAGCTTCTTTCCAGTTTTGAACGGAAGATATTTCCTTTTTCACCATAGCCCTCTATGGGCTTCCAAATATCCCTTTGCCAATTCCACAAGAACAGCCTTAGCGAAAGGCTTCTTGAAGGGAAAGATGTAACTCTGTGAGATGAATTCACAGAACACAGAGCAGTTTCTCAGAAAGCTTCTTTCCAGTTTTGAAGGGAAGATATTTCCTTTTTCACCATAGCCCTCTATGGGCTTCCAAATATCCCTTTGCCAATTCCACAAGAACAGCCTTAGCGTAAGTCTTCTTGAAGGGAAAGATGTAACTCTGTGAGATGAATTAACAGAACACAGAGCAGTTTCTCAGAAAGCTTCTTTCCAGTTTTGAACGGAAGATATTTCCTTTTTCACCATAGCCCTCTATGGGCTGCCAAATATCCCTTTGCCAATTCCACAAGAACAGCCTTAGCGAAAGGCTTCCTGAAGGGAAAGATGTAACTCTGTGAGATGAATTAACAGAACACAGAGCAGTTTCTCAGAAAGCTTCTTTCCAGTTTTGAACGGAAGATATTTCCTTTTTCACCATAGCTCTCTATGGGTTTCCAAATATCGCATTGCCAATTCCACAAGAACAGCCTTAGCGAAAGGCTTCTTGAAGGGAAAGATGTAACTCTGTGAGATGAATTCAGAGAACACAGAGCAGTTTCTCAGAAAGCTTCTTTCCAGTTTTCAACGGAAGATATTTCCTTTTTCACCATAGCCTTCTATGGGCTTCCAAATATCCCTTTGCCTATTCCACAAGAACAGCCTTAGCGAAAGGCTTCTTGAAGGGAAAGATGTAACTCTGTGAGATGAATTCAGAGAACACAGAGCAGTTTCTCAGAAAGCTTCTTTCCAGTTTTGAACGGAAGATATTTCCTTTTTCACCATAGGCCTCTATGGCCTTCCAAATATCCCTTTGCCAATTCCACAAGAACAGCCTTAGCGAAAGGCTTCTTGAAGGGAAAGATGTAACTCTGTGAGATGAATTCACAGAACACAGAGCAGTTTCTCAGAAAGCTTCTTTCCAGTTTTGAACGGAAGATATTTCCTTTTTAACCATAGCCGTCTATGGGCTTCCAAATATCCCTTTGCCAATTCCTCAAGAACAGCCTTAGCGAAAGGCTTCTTGAAGGGAAAGATGTAACTCTGTGAGATGAATTAACAGAACACAGAGCAGTTTCTCAGAAAGCTTCTTTCCAGTTTTCAACGGAAGATATTTCCTTTTTCACCATAGCCCTCTATGGGCTTCCAAATATCCCTTTGCCAAATCCACAAGAACAGCCTTAGCGAAAGGCTTCTTGAAGGGAAAGATGTAACTCTGTGAGATGAATTCAGAGAACACAGAGCAGTTTCTCAGAAAGCTTCTTTCCAGTTTTGAACGGAATATATTTCCTTTTTCACCATAGGCCTCTATGGGCTTCCAAATATCCCTTTGCCAATTCCACAAGAACAGCCTTAGCGAAAGGCTTCTTGAAGGGAAAGATGTAACTCTGTGAGATGAATTCACAGAACACAGAGCAGTTTCTCAGAAAGCTTCTTTCCAGTTTTGAACGGAAGATATTTCCTTTTTCCCCATAGCCCTCTATGGGCTTCCAAATATCCCTTTGCCAATTCCACAAGAACAGCCTTAGCGAAAGGCTTCTTGAAGGGAAAGATGTAACTCTGTGAGATGAATTAACAGAACACAGAGCAGTTTCTCAGAAAGCTTCTTTCCAGTTTTGAACGGAAGATATTTCCTTTTTCACCATAGCCCTCTGTGGGCTTCCAAATATCCCTTTGCCAATTCCAAAAGAACAGCCTTAGCGAAAGTCTTCTTGAAGGGAAAGATGTAACTCTGTGAGATGAATTAACAGAACACAGAGCAGTTTCTCAGAAAGCTTCTTTCCAGTTTTGAACGGAAGATATTTCTTTTTTCACCATAGCCTTCTATGGGCTTCCAAATATCGCTTTGCCAATTCCACAAGAACAGCCTTAGCGAAAGGCTTCTTGAAGGGAAAGATGTAACTCTGAGAGATGAATTCACTGAACACAGAGCAGTTTCTCAGAAAGCTTCTTTCCAGTTTTGAACGGAAGATATTTCCTTTTTCACCATAGCCTTCTATGGGCTTCCAAATATCCCTTTGCCTATTCCACAAGAACAGCCTTAGCGAAAGGCTTCTTGAAGGGAAAGATGTAACTCTGTGAGATGAATTCAGAGAACACAGAGCAGTTTCTCAGAAAGCTTCTTTCCAGTTTTGAACGGAAGATATTTCCTTTTTCACCATAGGCCTCTATGGCCTTCCATATATCCCTTTGCCAATTCCACAAGAACAGCCTTAGCGAAAGGCTTCTTGAAGGGAAAGATGTAACTCTGTGAGATGAATTCACAGAACACAGAGCAGTTTCTCAGAAAGCTTCTTTCCAGTTTTGAACGGAAGATTTTTCCTTTTTAACCATAGCCGTCTATGGGCTTCCAAATATCCCTTTGCCAATTCCACAAGAACATCCTTAGCGAAAGGCTTCTTGAAGGGACAGATGTAACTCTGTGAGATGAATTCACAGAACACAGAGCAGTTTCTCAGAAAGCTTCTTTCCAGTTTTCAACGGAAGATATTTCCTTTTTCACCATAGCCCTCTATGGGCTTCCAAATATCCCTTTGCCAAATCCACAAGAACAGCCTTAGCGAAAGGCTTCTTGAAGGGAAAGATGTAACTCTGTGAGATGAATTCAGAGAACACAGAGCAGTTTCTCAGAAAGCTTCTTTCCAGTTTTGAACGGAAGATATTTCCTTTTTCACCATAGCCCTCTATGGGCTTCCAAATATCCCTTTGCCAATTCCACAAGAACAGCCTTAGCGAAAGGCTTCTTGAAGGGAAAGATGTAACTCTGTGAGATGAATTCACAGAACACAGAGCAGTTTCTCAGAAAGCTTCTTTCCAGTTTTGAACGGAAGATATTTCCTTTTTCACCATAGCCCTCTATGGGCTTCCAAATATCCCTTTGCCAATTCCACAAGAACAGCCTTAGCGAAAGGCTTCTTGAAGGGAAAGATGTAACTCTGTGAGATGAATTCAGAGAACACAGAGCAGTTTCTCAGAAAGCTTCTTTCCAGTTTTGAACGGAAGATATTTCCTTTTTCACCATAGGCCTCTATGGGCTTCCAAATATCCCTTTGCCAATTCCACAAGAACAGCCTTAGCGAAAGGCTTCTTGAAGTGAAAGATGTAACTCTGTGAGATGAATTCACAGAACACAGAGCAGTTTCTCAGAAAGCTTCTTTCCAGTTTTGAACGGAAGATATTTCCTTTTTCACCATAGCCGTCTATGGGCTTCCAAATATCCCTTTGCCAATTCCACAAGAACAGCCTTAGCGAAAGGCTTCTTGAAGGGATAGATGTAACTCTGTGAGATGAATTCACAGAACACAGAGCAGTTTCTCAGAAAGCTTCTTTCCAGTTTTGAACGGAAGATATTTCCTTTTTCACCATAGCCCTCTGTGGGCTTCCAAATATCCCTTTGCCAATTCCAAAAGAACAGCCTTAGCGAAAGTCTTCTTGAAGGGAAAGATGTAACTCTGTGAGATGAATTAACAGAACACAGAGCAGTTTCCAGAAAGCTTCTTTCCAGTTTTGAACGGAAGATATTTCTTTTTTCACCATAGCCTTCTATGGGATTCCAAATATCGCTTTGCCAATTCCACAAGAACAGCCTTAGCGAAAGGCTTCTTGAAGGGAAAGATGTAACTCTGAGAGATGAATTCACTGAACACAGAGCAGTTTCTCAGAAAGCTTCTTTCCAGTTTTGAAAGGAAGATATTTCCTTTTTAACCATAGCCGTCTATGGGCTTCCAAATATCCCTTTGCCAATTCCTCAAGAACAGCTTTAGCGAAAGGCTTCTTGAAGGCAAAGATGTAACTCTGTGAGATGAATTAACAGAACACAGAGCAGTTTCTCAGAAAGCTTCTTTCCAGTTTTGAACGGAAGATATTTCCTTTTTCACCATAGCCCTCTATGGGCTTCGAAATATCGCTTTGCCAATTCCACAAGAACAGCCTTAGCGAAAGGCTTCTTGAAGGGAAAGATGTAACTCTGTGAGATGAATTCACAGAACACAGAGCAGTTTCTCAGAAAGCTTCTTTCCAGTTTTGAACGGAAGATATTTCCTTTTTCACCATAGCCCTCTATGGGCTTGCAAATATCCCTTGGCCAATTCCACAAGAACAGCCTTAGCGAAAGGCTTCTTGAAGGGAAAGATGTAACTCTGTGAGATGAATTCACAGAACACAGAGCAGTTTCTCAGAAAGCTTCTTTCCAGTTTTGAACGGAAGATATTTCCTTTTTCACCATAGCCCTCTATGGGCTTCCAAATATCCCTTTGCCAATTCCACAAGAACAGCCTTAGCGAAAGGCTTCTTGAAGGGAAAGATGTAACTCTGTGAGATGAATTAACAGAACACAGAGCAGTTTCTCAGAAAGCTTCTTTCCAGTTTTGAAGGGAAGATATTTCCTTTTTCACCATAGCCCTCTATGGGCTTCCAAATATCCCTTTGCCAATTCCACAAGAACAGCCTTAGCGTAAGTCTTCTTGAAGGGAAAGATGTAACTCTGTGAGATGAATTAACAGAACACAGAGCAGTTTCTCAGAAAGCTTCTTTCCAGTTTTGAACGGAAGATATTTCCTTTTTCACCATAGCCTTCTATGGGCTGCCAAATATCCCTTTGCCAATTCCACAAGAACAGCCTTAGCGAAAGGCTTCCTGAAGGGAAAGATGTAACTCTGTGAGATGAATTAACAGAACACAGAGCAGTTTCTCAGAAAGCTTCTTTCCAGTTTTGAACGGAAGATATTTCCTTTTTCACCATAGCTCTCTATGGGTTTCCAAATATCGCATTGCCAATTCCACAAGAACAGCCTTAGCGAAAGGCTTCTTGAAGGGAAAGATGTAACTCTGTGAGATGAATTCAGAGAACACAGAGCAGTTTCTCAGAAAGCTTCTTTCCAGTTTTCAACGGAAGATATTTCCTTTTTCACCATAGCCTTCTATGGGCTTCCAAATATCCCTTTGCCTATTCCACAAGAACAGCCTTAGCGAAAGGCTTCTTGAAGGGAAAGATGTAACTCTGTGAGATGAATTCAGAGAACACAGAGCAGTTTCTCAGAAAGCTTCTTTCCAGTTTTGAACGGAAGATATTTCCTTTTTCACCATAGGCCTCTATGGCCTTCCAAATATCCCTTTGCCAATTCCACAAGAACAGCCTTAGCGAAAGGCTTCTTGAAGGGAAAGATGTAACTCTGTGAGATGAATTCACAGAACACAGAGCAGTTTCTCAGAAAGCTTCTTTCCAGTTTTGAACGGAAGATATTTCCTTTTTAACCATAGCCGTCTATGGGCTTCCAAATATCCCTTTGCCAATTCCTCAAGAACAGCCTTAGCGAAAGGCTTCTTGAAGGGAAAGATGTAACTCTGTGAGATGAATTAACAGAACACAGAGCAGTTTCTCAGAAAGCTTCTTTCCAGTTTTCAACGGAAGATATTTCCTTTTTCACCATAGCCCTCTATGGGCTTCCAAATATCCCTTTGCCAAATCCACAAGAACAGCCTTAGCGAAAGGCTTCTTGAAGGGAAAGATGTAACTCTGTGAGATGAATTCAGAGAACACAGAGCAGTTTCTCAGAAAGCTTCTTTCCAGTTTTGAACGGAATATATTTCCTTTTTCACCATAGGCCTCTATGGGCTTCCAAATATCCCTTTGCCAATTCCACAAGAACAGCCTTAGCGAAAGGCTTCTTGAAGGGAAAGATGTAACTCTGTGAGATGAATTCACAGAACACAGAGCAGTTTCTCAGAAAGCTTCTTTCCAGTTTTGAACGGAAGATATTTCCTTTTTCCCCATAGCCCTCTATGGGCTTCCAAATATCCCTTTGCCAATTCCACAAGAACAGCCTTAGCGAAAGGCTTCTTAAAGGGAAAGATGTAACTCTGTGAGACTAATTCAGAGAACACAGAGCAGTTTCTCAGAAAGCTTCTTTCCAGTTTTGAACGGAAGCTATTTCCTTTTTAACCATAGCCGTCTATGGGCTTCCAAATAACCCTATGCCAATTCCTCAAGAACAGCCTTAGCGAAAGGCTTCTTGAAGGGAAAGATGTAACTCTGTGAGATGAATTAACAGAACACAGAGCAGTTTCTCAGAAAGCTTCTTTCCAGTTTTGAACGGAAGATATTTCCTTTTTCACCATAGCCGTCTATGGGCTTTCAAATATCCCTTTGCCATTTCCACAAGAACAGTCTTAGCGAAAGGCTTCTTGAAGGGAAAGATGTAACTCTGTGAGATGAATTCAGAGAACACAGAGCAGTTTCTCAGAAAGCTTCTTTCCAGTTTTGAACGGAAGATATTTCCTTTTTCACCATAGCCCTCTATGGGCTTCCAAATATCCCTTTGCCAATTCCACAAGAACAGCCTTAGCGAAAGGCTTCTTGAAGGGAAAGATGTAACTCTGTGAGATGAATTCACAGAACGCAGAGCAGTTTCTCAGAAAGCTTCTTTCCAGTTTTGAACGGAAGATATTTCCTTTTTCACCATAGCCCTCTATGGGCTTCCAAATATCCCTTTGCCAATTCCACAAGAACAGCCTTAGCGAAAGGCTTCTTGAAGGGAAAGATGTAACTCTGTGAGATGAATTCAGAGAACACAGAGCAGTTTCTCAGAAAGCTTCTTTCCAGTTGTGAACGGAAGATATTTCCTTTTTCACCATAGGCCTCTATGGGCTTCCAAATATCCCTTTGCCAATTCCACAAGAACAGCCTTAGCGAAAGGCTTCTTGAAGGGAAAGATGTAACTCTGTGAGATGAATTAACAGAACACAGAGCAGTTTCTCAGAAAGCTTCTTTCCAGTTTTGAACGGAAGATATTTCCTTTTTAACCATAGGCCTCTATGGGCTTCCAAATATCCCTTTGCCAATTCCACAAGAACAGCCTTAGCGAAAGGCTTCTTGAAGTGAAAGATGTAACTCTGTGAGATGAATTCACCGAACACAGAGCAGTTTCTCAGAAAGCTTCTTTCCAGTTTTGAACGGAAGATATTTCCTTTTTCACCATAGCCGTCTATGGGCTTCCAAATATCCCTTTGCCAATTCCACAAGAACAGCCTTAGCGAAAGGCTTCTTGAAGGGAAAGATGTAACTCTGTGAGATGAATTCACAGAACACAGAGCAGTTTCTCAGAAAGCTTCTTTCCAGTTTTGAACGGAAGATATTTCCTTTTTCACCATAGCCCTCTGTGGGCTTCCAAATATCCCTTTGCCAATTCCAAAAGAACAGCCTTAGCGAAAGTCTTCTTGAAGGGAAAGATGTAACTCTGTGAGATGAATTAACAGAACACAGAGCAGTTTCTCAGAAAGCTTCTTTCCAGTTTTGAACGGAAGATATTTCTTTTTTCACCATAGCCTTCTATGGGCTTCCAAATATCGCTTTGCCAATTCCACAAGAACAGCCTTAGCGAAAGGCTTCTTGAAGGGAAAGATGTAACTCTGAGAGATGAATTCACTGAACACAGAGCAGTTTCTCAGAAAGCTTCTTTCCAGTTTTGAACGGAAGATATTTCCTTTTTCACCATAGCCGTCTATGGGCTTCCAAATAACCCTATGCCAATTCCTCAAGAACAGCCTTAGCGAAAGGCTTCTTGAAGGGAAAGATGTAACTCTGTGAGATGAATTAGCAGAACACAGAGCAGTTTCTCAGAAAGCTCCTTTCCAGTTTTGAACGGAAGATATTTCCTTTTTCACCATAGCCGTCTATGGGCTTTCAAATATCCCTTTGCCATTTCCACAAGAACAGTCTTAGCGAAAGGCTTCTTGAAGAGAAAGATGTAACTCTGTGAGATGAATTCAGAGAACACAGAGCAGTTTCTCAGAAAGCTTCTTTACAGTTTTGAACGGAAGATATTTCCTTTTTCACCATAGCCGTCTATGGGCTTCCAAATATCCCTTTGCCAATTCCACAAGAACAGCCTTAGCGAAAGGCTTCTTGAAGGGAAAGATGTAACTCTGTGAGATGAATTCAGAGAACACAGAGCAGTTTCTCAGAAAGCTTCTTTCCAGTTGTGAACGGAAGATATTTCCTTTTTCACCATAGGCCTCTATGGGCTTCCAAATATCCCTTTGCCAATTCCACAAGAACAGCCTTAGCGAAAGGCTTCTTGAAGGGAAAGATGTAACTCTGTGAGATGAATTCAGAGAACACAGAGCAGTTTCTCAGAAAGCTTCTTTCCAGTTTTGAACGGAAGATATTTCCTTTTTCACCATAGGCCTCTATGGGCTTCCAAATATCCCTTTGCCAATTCCACAAGAACAGCCTTAGCGAAAGGCTTCTTGAAGTGAAAGATGTAACTCTGTGAGATGAATTCACAGAACACAGAGCAGTTTCTCAGAAAGCTTCTTTCCAGTTTTGAACGGAAGATATTTCCTTTTTCACCATAGGCCTCTATGGGCTTCCAAATATCCCTTTGCCAATTCCACAAGAACAGCCTTAGCGAAAGGCTTCTTGAAGGGATAGATGTAACTCTGTGAGATGAATTCACAGAACACAGAGCAGTTTCTCAGAAAGCTTCTTTCCAGTTTTGAACGGAAGATATTTCCTTTTTCACCATAGCCCTCTGTGGGCTTCCAAATATCCCTTTGCCAATTGCAAAAGAACAGCCTTAGCGAAAGTCTTCTTGAAGGGAAAGATGTAACTCTGTGAGATGAATTAACAGAACACAGAGCAGTTTCTCAGAAAGCTTCTTTCCAGTTTTGAACGGAAGATATTTCTTTTTTCACCATAGCCTTCTATGGGCTTCCAAATATCGCTTTGCCAATTCCACAAGAACAGCCTTAGCGAAAGGCTTCTTGAAGGGAAAGATGTAACTCTGAGAGATGAATTCACTGAACACAGAGCAGTTTCTCAGAAAGCTTCTTTCCAGTTTTGAAAGGGAGATATTTCCTTTTTAACCATAGCCGTCTATGGGCTTCCAAATATCCCTTTGCCAATTCCTCAAGAACAGCTTTAGCGAAAGGCTTCTTGAAGGTAAAGATGTAACTCTGTGAGATGAATTAACAGAACACAGAGCAGTTTCTCAGAAAGCTTCTTTCCAGTTTTGAACGGAAGATATTTCCCTTTTCACCATAGCCCTCTATGGGCTTCGAAATATCGCTTTGCCAATTCCACAAGAACAGCCTTAGCGAAAGGCTTCTTGAAGGGAAAGATGTAACTCTGTGAGATGAATTCACAGAACACAGAGCAGTTTCTCAGAAAGCTTCTTTCCAGTTTTGAACGGAAGATATTTCCTTTTTCACCATAGTCCTCTATGGGCTTCCAAATATCGCTTTGCCAATTCCACAAGAACAGCCTTAGCGAAAGGCTTCTTGAAGGGAAAGATGTAACTCTGTGAGATGAATTCACAGAACACAGAGCAGTTTCTCAGAAAGCTTCTTTCCAGTTTTGAACGGAAGATATTTCCTTTTTCACCATAGCCCTCTATGGGCTTCCAAATATCCCTTTGCCAATTCCACAAGAACAGCCTTAGCGAAAGGCTTCTTGAAGGGAAAGATGTAACTCTGTGAGATGAATTCACAGAACGCAGAGCAGTTTCTCAGAAAGCTTCTTTCCAGTTTTGAACGGAAGATATTTCCTTTTTCACCATAGCCCTCTAAGGGCTTCCAAATATCCCTTTGCCAATTCCACAAGAACAGCCTTAGCGTAAGTCTTCTTGAAGGGAAAGATGTAACTCTGTGAGATGAATTAACAGAACACAGAGCAGTTTCTCAGAAAGCTTCTTTCCAGTTTTGAACGGAAGATATTTCCTTTTTCACCATAGCCCTCTGTGGGCTTCCAAATATCCCTTTGCCAATTCCAAAAGAACAGCCTTAGCGAAAGTCTTCTTGAAGGGAAAGATGTAACTCTGTGAGATGAATTAACAGAACACAGAGCAGTTTCTCAGAAAGCTTCTTTCCAGTTTTGAACGGAAGATATTTCTTTTTTCACCATAGCCTTCTATGGGCTTCCAAATATCGCTTTGCCAATTCCACAAGAACAGCCTTAGCGAAAGGCTTCTTGAAGGGAAAGATGTAACTCTGAGAGATGAATTCACTGAACACAGAGCAGTTTCTCAGAAAGCTTCTTTCCAGTTTTGAACGGAAGATATTTCCTTTTTCACCATAGCCTTCTATGGGCTTCCAAATATCCCTTTGCCTATTCCACAAGAACAGCCTTAGCGAAAGGCTTCTTGAAGGGAAAGATGTAACTCTGTGAGATGAATTCAGAGAACACAGAGCAGTTTCTCAGAAAGCTTCTTTCCAGTTTTGAACGGAAGATATTTCCTTTTTCACCATAGGCCTCTATGGCCTTCCATATATCCCTTTGCCAATTCCACAAGAACAGCCTTAGCGAAAGGCTTCTTGAAGGGAAAGATGTAACTCTGTGAGATGAATTCACAGAACACAGAGCAGTTTCTCAGAAAGCTTCTTTCCAGTTTTGAACGGAAGATTTTTCCTTTTTAACCATAGCCGTCTATGGGCTTCCAAATATCCCTTTGCCAATTCCACAAGAACATCCTTAGCGAAAGGCTTCTTGAAGGGACAGATGTAACTCTGTGAGATGAATTCACAGAACACAGAGCAGTTTCTCAGAAAGCTTCTTTCCAGTTTTCAACGGAAGATATTTCCTTTTTCACCATAGCCCTCTATGGGCTTCCAAATATCCCTTTGCCAAATCCACAAGAACAGCCTTAGCGAAAGGCTTCTTGAAGGGAAAGATGTAACTCTGTGAGATGAATTCAGAGAACACAGAGCAGTTTCTCAGAAAGCTTCTTTCCAGTTTTGAACGGAAGATATTTCCTTTTTCACCATAGCCCTCTATGGGCTTCCAAATATCCCTTTGCCAATTCCACAAGAACAGCCTTAGCGAAAGGCTTCTTGAAGGGAAAGATGTAACTCTGTGAGATGAATTCACAGAACACAGAGCAGTTTCTCAGAAAGCTTCTTTCCAGTTTTGAACGGAAGATATTTCCTTTTTCACCATAGCCCTCTATGGGCTTCCAAATATCCCTTTGCCAATTCCACAAGAACAGCCTTAGCGAAAGGCTTCTTGAAGGGAAAGATGTAACTCTGTGAGATGAATTCAGAGAACACAGAGCAGTTTCTCAGAAAGCTTCTTTCCAGTTTTGAACGGAAGATATTTCCTTTTTCACCATAGGCCTCTATGGGCTTCCAAATATCCCTTTGCCAATTCCACAAGAACAGCCTTAGCGAAAGGCTTCTTGAAGTGAAAGATGTAACTCTGTGAGATGAATTCACAGAACACAGAGCAGTTTCTCAGAAAGCTTCTTTCCAGTTTTGAACGGAAGATATTTCCTTTTTCACCATAGCCGTCTATGGGCTTCCAAATATCCCTTTGCCAATTCCACAAGAACAGCCTTAGCGAAAGGCTTCTTGAAGGGATAGATGTAACTCTGTGAGATGAATTCACAGAACACAGAGCAGTTTCTCAGAAAGCTTCTTTCCAGTTTTTAACGGAAGATATTTCCTTTTTCACCATAGCCCTCTGTGGGCTTCCAAATATCCCTTTGCCAATTCCAAAAGAACAGCCTTAGCGAAAGTCTTCTTGAAGGGAAAGATGTAACTCTGTGAGATGAATTAACAGAACACAGAGCAGTTTCCAGAAAGCTTCTTTCCAGTTTTGAACGGAAGATATTTCTTTTTTCACCATAGCCTTCTATGGGATTCCAAATATCGCTTTGCCAATTCCACAAGAACAGCCTTAGCGAAAGGCTTCTTGAAGGGAAAGATGTAACTCTGAGAGATGAATTCACTGAACACAGAGCAGTTTCTCAGAAAGCTTCTTTCCAGTTTTGAAAGGAAGATATTTCCTTTTTAACCATAGCCGTCTATGGGCTTCCAAATATCCCTTTGCCAATTCCTCAAGAACAGCTTTAGCGAAAGGCTTCTTGAAGGCAAAGATGTAACTCTGTGAGATGAATTAACAGAACACAGAGCAGTTTCTCAGAAAGCTTCTTTCCAGTTTTGAACGGAAGATATTTCCTTTTTCACCATAGCCCTCTATGGGCTTCGAAATATCGCTTTGCCAATTCCACAAGAACAGCCTTAGCGAAAGGCTTCTTGAAGGGAAAGATGTAACTCTGTGAGATGAATTCACAGAACACAGAGCAGTTTCTCAGAAAGCTTCTTTCCAGTTTTGAACGGAAGATATTTCCTTTTTCACCATAGCCCTCTATGGGCTTGCAAATATCCCTTGGCCAATTCCACAAGAACAGCCTTAGCGAAAGGCTTCTTGAAGGGAAAGATGTAACTCTGTGAGATGAATTCACAGAACACAGAGCAGTTTCTCAGAAAGCTTCTTTCCAGTTTTGAACGGAAGATATTTCCTTTTTCACCATAGCCCTCTATGGGCTTCCAAATATCCCTTTGCCAATTCCACAAGAACAGCCTTAGCGAAAGGCTTCTTGAAGGGAAAGATGTAACTCTGTGAGATGAATTAACAGAACACAGAGCAGTTTCTCAGAAAGCTTCTTTCCAGTTTTGAAGGGAAGATATTTCCTTTTTCACCATAGCCCTCTATGGGCTTCCAAATATCCCTTTGCCAATTCCACAAGAACAGCCTTAGCGTAAGTCTTCTTGAAGGGAAAGATGTAACTCTGTGAGATGAATTAACAGAACACAGAGCAGTTTCTCAGAAAGCTTCTTTCCAGTTTTGAACGGAAGATATTTCCTTTTTCACCATAGCCCTCTATGGGCTGCCAAATATCCCTTTGCCAATTCCACAAGAACAGCCTTAGCGAAAGGCTTCCTGAAGGGAAAGATGTAACTCTGTGAGATGAATTCACAGAACACAGAGCAGTTTCTCAGAAAGCTTCTTTCCAGTTTTGAACGGAAGATATTTCCTTTTTCACCATAGCTCTCTATGGGTTTCCAAATATCGCATTGCCAATTCCACAAGAACAGCCTTAGCGAAAGGCTTCTTGAAGGGAAAGATGTAACTCTGTGAGATGAATTCAGAGAACACAGAGCAGTTTCTCAGAAAGCTTCTTTCCAGTTTTCAACGGAAGATATTTCCTTTTTCACCATAGCCTTCTATGGGCTTCCAAATATCCCTTTGCCTATTCCACAAGAACAGCCTTAGCGAAAGGCTTCTTGAAGGGAAAGATGTAACTCTGTGAGATGAATTCACAGAACACTGAGAAGTTTCTCAGAAAGCTTCTTTCCAGTTTTGAACGGAAGATATTTCCTTTTTCACCATAGCCCTCTAAGGGCTTCCAAATATCCCTTTGCCATTTCCACAAGAACAGCCTTAGCGAAAGGCTTCTTGAAGGGAAAGATGTAACTGTGAGGTGAATTCAGAGAACACAGAGCAGTTTCTCAGAAAACTTCTTTCCAGTTTTGGACGGAAGATATTTCCTTTTTCACCATAGGCCTCTATGGGCTTCCAAATATCCCTTTGCCAATTCCACAAGAACAGCCTTAGCGAAAGGCTTCTTGAAGGGAAAGATGTAACTCTGTGAGATGAATTCACAGAACACAGAGCAGTTTCTCAGAAAGCTTCTTTCCAATTTTGAACGGAAGATATTTCCTTTTTCACCATAGCCCTCTATGGGCTTCCAAATATCCCTTTGCCAATTCCACAAGAACAGAATTAGCCAAAGGCTTCTTGAAGGGAAAGATGTAACTCTGTGAGATGAATTAACAGAACACAGAGCAGTTTCTCAGAAAGCTTCTTTCCAGTTTTGAACGGAAGATATTTCCTTTTTCACCATAGTCCTCTATTGGCTTCCAAATATCCCTTTGCCAATTCCACAAGAACAGACTTAGCGAAAGTCTTCTTGAAGGGAAAGATGTAACTCTGTGAGATGAATTTACAGAACACATAGCAGTTTCTCAGAAAGCTTCTTTCCAGTTTTGAACGGAAGATATTTCCTTTTTCACCATAGCCCTCTATGGGTTTCCAAATATCGCTTTGCCAATTCCACAAGAACAGCCTTAGCGAAAGGCTTCTTGAAGGGAAAGATGTAACTCTGTGAGATGAATTCACAGAACACAGAGCAGTTTCTCAGAAAGCTTCTTTCCAGTTTTGAACGGAAGATATTTCCTTTTTAACCATAGCCGTCTATGGGCTTCCAAATATCCCTTTGCCAATTCCTCAAGAACAGCCTTAGCGAAAGGCTTCTTGAAGGGAAAGATGTAACTCTGTGAGATGAATTAACAGAACACAGAGCAGTTTCTCAGAAAGCTTCTTTCCAGTTTTGAACGGAAGATATTTCCTTTTTCACTATAGCCCTCTACGGGCTTCCAAATATCGCTTTGCCAATTCAACAAGAACAGCCTTAGCGAAAGGCTTCTTGAAGGGAAAGATGTAACTCTGTGAGATGAATTCACAGAACACAGAGCAGTTTCTCAGAAAGCTTCTTTCCAGTTTTGAACGGAAGATATTTCCTTTTTCACCATAGCCCTCTATGGGCTTCCAAATATCCCTTTGCCAATTCCACAAGAACAGCCTTAGCGAAAGGCTTCTTGAAGGGAAAGATGTAACTCTGTGAGATGAATTCAGAGAACACAGAGCAGTTTCTCAGAAAACTTCTTTCCAGTTTTGACTTAAGATATTTCCTTTTTCACCTTAGGCCTCTATGGGCTTCCAAATATCCCTTTGCCAATTCCACAAGAACAGCCTTAGCCAAAGGCTTCTTGAAGGGAAAGATGTAACTCTGTGAGATGAATTCAGAGAACACAGAGCAGTTTCTCAGAAAGCTTCTTTCCAGTTTTGAACGGAAGATATTTCCTTTTTCACCATAGCCGTCTATCGGCTTCCAAATATCCCTTTGCCAATTCCACAACAGCCTTAGCGAAAGGCTTCTTGAAGGGAAAGATGTAACTCTGTGAGATGAATTCACAGAACACAGAGCAGTTTCTGAGAAAGCTTCTTTCCAGTTTTGAACGGAAGATATTTCCTTTTTAACCATAGCCCTCTATGGGCTTCCAAATATCCCTTTGCCAATTCCACAAGAACAGCCTTAGCGAAAGGCTTCTTGAAGGGAAAGATGTAACTCTGTGAGATGAATTAACAGAACACAGAGCAGTTTCTCAGAAAGCTTCTTTCCAGTTTTGAACGGAAGATATTTCCTTTTTCACCATAGCCCTCTATGGGCTTCCAAACATCCCTTTGCCAATTCCACAAGAACAGCCTTAGCGAAAGGCTTCTTGAAGGGAAAGATGTAACTCTGTGAGATGAATTCACAGAACACAGAGCAGTTTCTCAGAAAGCTTCTTTCCAGTTTTGAACGGAAGATATTTCCTTTTTCACCATAGCCCTCTACGGGCTTCCAAATATCGCTTTGCCAATTCCACAAGAACAGCCTTAGCGAAAGGCTTCTTGAAGGGAAAGATGTAACTCTGTGAGATGAATTAACAGAACACAGAGCAGTTTCTCAGAAAGCTTCTTTCCAGTTTTGAACGGAAGATATTTCCTTTTTCACCGTAGGCCTCTATGGGCTTCCAAATATCCCTTTGCCAATTCCACAAGAACAGCCTTAGCGAAAGGCTTCTTGAAGGGAAAGATGTAACTCTGTGAGATGAATTCACAGAACACAGAGCAGTTTCTCAGAAAGCTTCTTTCCAGTTTTGAACGGAAGATATTTCCTTTTTCACCATAGCCGTCTATGGGCTTCCAAATATCCCTTTGCCAATTCCACAAGAACAGCCTTAGCGAAAGGCTTCTTGAAGGGAAAGATGTAACTCTGTGAGATGAATTCACAGAACACAGAGCAGTTTCTCAGACAGCTTCTTTCCAGTTTTGAACGAAAGATATTTCCTTTTTCACCATAGCCCTCTATGGGCTTCCAAATATCCCTTTGCCAATTCCACAAGAACAGACTTAGCGAAAGTCTTCTTGAAGGGAAAGATGTAACTCTGTGAGATGAATTTACAGAACACAGAGCAGTTTCTCAGAAAGCTTCTTTCCAGTTTTGAACGGAAGATATTTCCTTTTTCACCATAGCCCTCTATGGGTTTCCAAATATCGCTTTGCCAATTCCACAAGAACAGCCTTAGCAAAAGGCTCCTTGAAGGGAAAGATGTAACTCTGTGAGATGAATTCACAGAACACAGAGCAGTTTCTCAGAAAGCTTCTTTCCAGTTTTGAACGGAAGATATTTCCTTTTTAACCATAGCCGTCTATGGGCTTCCAAATATCCCTTTGCCAATTCCTCAAGAACAGCCTTAGCGAAAGGCTTCTTGAAGGGAAAGATGTAACTCTGTGAGATGAATTAACAGAACACAGAGCAGTTTCTCAGAAAGCTTCTTTCCAGTTTTGAATGGAAGATATTTCCTTTTTCACCATAGCCCTCTATGGGCTTCCAAATATCCCTTTGCCAATTCCACAAGTACAGCCTTAGCGAAAGGCTTCTTGAAGGGAAAGATGTAACTCTGTGAGATGAATTCACAGAACACTGAGCAGTTTCTCAGAAAGCTTCTTTCCAGTTTTGAACGGAAGATATTTCCTTTTTCACTATAGCCCTCTACGGGCTTCCAAATATCGCTTTGCCAATTCAACAAGAACAGCCTTAGCGAAAGGCTTCTTGAAGGGAAAGATGTAACTCTGTGAGATGAATTCACAGAACACAGAGCAGTTTCTCAGAAAGCTTCTTTCCAGTTTTGAACGGAAGATATTTCCTTTTTCACCATAGCCCTCTATGGGCTTCCAAATATCCCTTTGCCAATTCCACAAGAACAGCCTTAGCGAAAGGCTTCTTGAAGGGAAAGATGTAACTCTGTGAGATGAATTCAGAGAACACAGAGCAGTTTCTCAGAAAACTTCTTTCCAGTTTTGACTTAAGATATTTCCTTTTTCACCTTAGGCCTCTATGGGCTTCCAAATATCCCTTTGCCAATTCCACAAGAACAGCCTTAGCCAAAGGCTTCTTGAAGGGAAAGATGTAACTCTGTGAGATGAATTCAGAGAACACAGAGCAGTTTCTCAGAAAGCTTCTTTCCAGTTTTGAACGGAAGATATTTCCTTTTTCACCATAGCCGTCTATCGGCTTCCAAATATCCCTTTGCCAATTCCACAAGAACAGCCTTAGCGAAAGGCTTCTTGAAGGGAAAGATGTAACTCTGTGAGATGAATTCACAGAACACAGAGCAGTTTCTGAGAAAGCTTCTTTCCAGTTTTGAACGGAAGATATTTCCTTTTTCACCATAGCCCTCTATGGGCCTCCAAATATCCCTTTGCCAATTCCACAAGAACAGCCTTAGCGAAAGGCTTCTTGAAGGGAAAGATGTAACTCTGTGAGATGAATTAACAGAACACAGAGCAGTTTCTCAGAAAGCTTCTTTCCAGTTTTGAACGGAAGATATTTCCTTTTTCACCATAGCCCTCAATGGGCTTCCAAACATCCCTTTGCCAATTCCACAAGAACAGCCTTAGCGAAAGGCTTCTTGAAGGGAAAGATGTAACTCTGTGAGATGAATTCACAGAACACAGAGCAGTTTCTCAGAAAGCTTCTTTCCAGTTTTGAACGGAAGATATTTCCTTTTTCACCATAGCCCTCTACGGGCTTCCAAATATCGCTTTGCCAATTCCACAAGAACAGCCTTAGCGAAAGGCTTCTTGAAGGGAAAGATGTAACTCTGTGAGATGAATTAACAGAACACAGAGCAGTTTCTCAGAAAGCTTCTTTCCAGTTTTGAACGGAAGATATTTCCTTTTTCACCGTAGGCCTCTATGGGCTTCCAAATATCCCTTTGCCAATTCCACAAGAACAGCCTTAGCGAAAGGCTTCTTGAAGGGAAAGATGTAACTCTGTGAGATGAATTCACAGAACACAGAGCAGTTTCTCAGAAAGCTTCTTTCCAGTTTTGAACGGAAGATATTTCCTTTTTCACCATAGCCGTCTATGGGCTTCCAAATATCCCTTTGCCAATTCCACAAGAACAGCCTTAGCGAAAGGCTTCTTGAAGGGAAAGATGTAACTCTGTGAGATGAATTCACAGAACACAGAGCAGTTTCTCAGACAGCTTCTTTCCAGTTTTGAACGAAAGATATTTCCTTTTTCACCATAGCCCTCTATGGGCTTCCAAATATCCCTTTGCCAATTCCACAAGAACAGACTTAGCGAAAGTCTTCTTGAAGGGAAAGATGTAACTCTGTGAGATGAATTTACAGAACACAGAGCAGTTTCTCAGAAAGCTTCTTTCCAGTTTTGAACGGAAGATATTTCCTTTTTCACCATAGCCCTCTATGGGTTTCCAAATATCGCTTTGCCAATTCCACAAGAACAGCCTTAGCGAAAGGCTTCTTGAAGGGAAAGATGTAACTCTGTGAGATGAATTCACAGAACACAGAGCAGTTTCTCAGAAAGCTTCTTTCCAGTTTTGAACGGAAGATATTTCCCTTTTAACCATAGCCGTCTATGGGCTTCCAAATATCCCTTTGCCAATTCCTCAAGAACAGCCTTAGCGAAAGGCTTCTTGAAGGGAAAGATGTAACTCTGTGAGATGAATTAACAGAACACAGAGCAGTTTCTCAGAAAGCTTCTTTCCAGTTTTGAATGGAAGATATTTCCTTTTTCACCATAGCCCTCTATGGGCTTCCAAATATCCCTTTGCCAATTCCACAAGTACAGCCTTAGCGAAAGGCTTCTTGAAGGGAAAGATGTAACTCTGTGAGATGAATTCACAGAACACTGAGCAGTTTCTCAGAAAGCTTCTTTCCAGTTTTGAACGGAAGATATTTCCTTTTTCACCATAGCCCTCTACGGGCTTCCAAATATCGCTTTGCCAATTCCACAAGAACAGCATTAGCGATAGGCTTCTTGAAGGGAAAGATGTAACTCTGTGAGATGAATTAACAGAACACAGAGCAGTTTCTCAGAAAGCTTCTTTCCAGTTTTCAACGGAAGATATTTCCTTTTTCACCATAGCCATCTATGGGCTTCCAAATATCCCTTTGCCAATTCCACAAGAACAGCCTTAGCGAAAGGCTTCTTGAAGGGAAAGATGTAACTCTGTGAGATGAATTAACAGAACACAGAGCAGTTTCTCAGAAAGCTTCTTTCCAGTTTTGAACGGAAGATATTTCCTTTTTCACCATAGCCCTCTATGGGCTTCCAAACATCCCTTTGCCAATTCCACAAGAACAGCCTTAGCCAAAGGCTTCTTGAAGGGAAAGATGTAACTCTGTGAGATGAATTCACAGAACACAGAGCAGTTTCTGAGAAAGCTTCTTTCCAGTTTTGAACGGAAGATATTTCCTTTTTCACCATAGCCCTCTACGGGCTTCCAAATATCGCTTTGCCAATTCCACAAGAACAGCCTTAGCGAAAGGCTTCTTGAAGGGAAAGATGTAACTCTGTGAGATGAATTCACAGAACACAGAGCAGTTTCTCAGAAAGCTTCTTTCCAGTTTTGAACGGAAGATATTTCCTTTTTCACCATAGCCGTCTATGGGCTTCCAAATATCCCGTTGCCAATTCCACAAGAACAGCCTTAGCGAAAGGCTTCTTGAAGGGAAAGATGTAACTCTGTGAGATGAATTCACAGAGCACTGAGCAGTTTCTCAGAAACCTTCTTTCCAGTTTTGAACGGAAGATATTTCCTTTTTACCATAGCCGTCTATGGGCTTCCAAATATCCCTTTGCCAATTCCACAAGAACAGCCTTAGCGAAAGGCTTCTTGAAGGGAAAGATGTAACTCTGTGAGATGAATTCACAGAACACTGAGCAGTTTCTCAGAAAGCTTCTTTCCAGTTTTGAACGGAAGATATTTCCTTTTTCACCATAGCCCTCTATGGGCTTCCAAATATCCCTTTGCCAATTCCACAAGAACAGCCTTAGCGAAAGGCTTCTTGAAGGGAAAGATGTAACTCTGTGAGGTGAATTCAGAGAACACAGAGCAGTTTCTCAGAAAACTTCTTTCCAGTTTTGAACGGAAGATATTTCCTTTTTCACCATAGGCCTCTATGGGCTTCCAAATATCCCTTTGCCAATTCCACAAGAACAGCCTTAGCGAAAGGCTTCTTGAAGGGAAAGATGTAACACTGTGAGATGAATTCACAGAACACAGAGCAGTTTCTCAGAAAGCTTCTTTCCAATTTTGAACTTAAGATATTTCCTTTTTCACCATAGCCCTCTATGGGCTTCCAAATATCCCTTTGCCAATTCCACAAGAACAGAAATAGCCAAAGGCTTCTTGAAGGGAAAGATGTAACTCTGTGAGATGAATTAACAGAACACAGAGCAGTTTCTCAGAAAGCTTCTTTCCAGTTTTGAACGGAAGATATTTCCTTTTTCACCATAGTCCTCTATTGGCTTCCAAATATCCCTTTGCCAATTCCACAAGAACAGACTTAGCGAAAGTCTCCTTGAAGGGAAAGATGTAACTCTGTGAGATGAATTAACAGAACACAGAGCAGTTTCTGAGAAAGCTTCTTTCCAGTTTTGAACGGAAGATATTTCCTTTTTCACCATAGCCGTCTATGGGCTTCCAAATATCCCTTTGCCAATTCCACAAGAACAGCCTTAGCGAAAGGCTTCTTGAAGGGAAAGATGTAACTCTGTGAGATGAATTCACAGAACACTGAGCAGTTTCTCAGAAAGCTTCTTTCCAGTTTTGAACGGAAGATATTTCCTTTTTCACCATAGCCCTCTATGGGCTTCCAAATATCCCTTTGCCAATTCCACAAGAACAGCCTTAGCGAAAGGCTTCTTGAAGGGAAAGATGTAACTCTGTGAGGTGAATTCAGAGAACACAGAGCAGTTTCTCAGAAAACTTCTTTCCAGTTTTGAACGGAAGATATTTCCTTTTTCACCATAGGCCTCTATGGGCTTCCAAATATCCCTTTGCCAATTCCACAAGAACAGCCTTAGCGAAAGGCTTCTTGAAGGGAAAGATGTAACTCTGTGAGATGAATTAACAGAACACAGAGCAGTTTCTCAGAAAGCTTCTTTCCAGTTTTGAACGGAAGATATTTCCTTTTTCACCATAACCCTCTATGGGCTTCCAAACATCCCTTTGCCAATTCCACAAGAACAGCCTTAGCGAAAGGCTTCTTGAAGGGAAAGATGTAACTCTGTGAGATGAATTCACAGAACACAGAGCAGTTTCTCAGAAAGCTTCTTTCCAGTTTTGAACGGAAGATATTTCCTTTTTCACCGTAGCCCTCTACGGGCTTCCAAATATCGCTTTGCCAATTCCACAAGAACAGCCTTAGCGAAAGGCTTCTTGAAGGGAAAGATGTAACTCTGTGAGATGAATTAACAGAACACAGAGCAGTTTCTCAGAAAGCTTCTTTCCAGTTTTGAACGGAAGATATTTCCTTTTTCACCGTAGGCCTCTATGGGCTTCCAAATATCCCTTTGCCAATTCCACAAGAACAGCCTTAGCGAAAGGCTTCTTGAAGGGAAAGATGTAACTCTGTGAGATGAATTCACAGAACACAGAGCAGTTTCTCAGAAAGCTTCTTTCCAGTTTTGAACGGAAGATATTTCCTTTTTCACCATAGCCGTCTATGGGCTTCCAAATATCCCTTTGCCAATTCCACAAGAACAGCCTTAGCGAAAGGCTTCTTGAAGGGAAAGATATAACTCTGTGAGATGAATTCACAGAACACAGAGCAGTTTCTCAGACAGCTTCTTTCCAGTTTTGAACGAAAGATATTTCCTTTTTCACCATAGCCCTCTATGGGCTTCCAAATATCCCTTTGCCAATTCCACAAGAACAGACTTAGCGAAAGTCTTCTTGAAGGGAAAGATGTAACTCTGTGAGGTGAATTTACAGAACACAGAGCAGTTTCTCAGAAAGCTTCTTTCCAGTTTTGAACGGAAGATATTTCCTTTTTCACCATAGACCTCTATGGGTTTCCAAATATCGCTTTGCCAATTCCACAAGAACAGCCTTAGCGAAAGGCTTCTTGAAGGGAAAGATGTAACTCTGTGAGATGAATTCACAGAACACAGAGCAGTTTCTCAGAAAGCTTCTTTCCAGTTTTGAACGGAAGATATTTCCTTTTTAACCATAGCCGTCTATGGGCTTCCAAATATCCCTTTGCCAATTCCTCAAGAACAGCCTTAGCGAAAGGCTTCTTGAAGGGAAAGATGTAACTCTGTGAGATGAATTAACAGAACACAGAGCAGTTTCTCAGAAAGCTTCTTTCCAGTTTTGAATGGAAGATATTTCCTTTTTCACCATAGCCCTCTATGGGCTTCCAAATATCCCTTTGCCAATTCCACAAGTACAGCCTTAGCGAAAGGCTTCTTGAAGGGAAAGATGTAACTCTGTGAGATGAATTCACAGAACACTGAGCAGTTTCTCAGAAAGCTTCTTTCAAGTTTTGAACGGAAGATATTTCCTTTTTCACCATAGCCCTCTACGGGCTTCCAAATATCGCTTTGCCAATTCAACAAGAACAGCCTTAGCGAAAGGCTTCTTGAAGGGAAAGATGTAACTCTGTGAGATGAATTCACAGAACACAGAGCAGTTTCTCAGAAAGCTTCTTTCCAGTTTTGAACGGAAGATATTTCCTTTTTCACCATAGCCGTCTATGGGCTTCCAAATATCCCTTTGCCAATTCCACAAGAACAGCCTTAGCGAAAGGCTTCTTGAAGGGAAAGATGTAACTCTGTGAGATGAATTCACAGAACACAGAGCAGTTTCTCAGAAAGCTTCTTTCCAGTTTTGAACGGAAGATATTTCCTTTTTCACCATAGCCCTCTACGGGCTTCCAAATATCGCTTTGCCAATTCCACAAGAACAGCATTAGCGAAAGGCTTCTTGAAGGGAAAGATGTAACTCTGTGAGATGAATTAACAGAACACAGAGCAGTTTCTCAGAAAGCTTCTTTCCAGTTTTCAACGGAAGATATTTCCTTTTTCACCATAGCCATCTACGGGCTTCCAAATATCGCTTTGCCAATTCCACAAGAACAGCCTTAGCGAAAGGCTTCTTGAAGGGAAAGATGTAACTCTGTGAGATGAATTAACAGAACACAGAGCAGTTTCTCAGAAAGCTTCTTTCCAGTTTTGAACGGAAGATATTTCCTTTTTCACCATAGCCCTCTATGGGCTTCCAAACATCCCTTTGCCAATTCCACAAGAACAGCCTTAGCCAAAGGCTTCTTGAAGGGAAAGATGTAACTCTGTGAGATGAATTCACAGAACACAGAGCAGTTTCTGAGAAAGCTTCTTTCCAGTTTTGAACGGAAGATATTTCCTTTTTCACCATAGCCCTCTACGGGCTTCCAAATATCGCTTTGCCAATTCCACAAGAACAGCCTTAGCGAAAGGCTTCTTGAAGGGAAAGATGTAACTCTGTGAGATGAATTCAGAGAACACAGAGCAGTTTCTCAGAAAACTTCTTTCCAGTTTTGACTTAAGATATTTCCTTTTTCACCTTAGGCCTCTATGGGCTTCCAAATATCCCTTTGCCAATTCCACAAGAACAGCCTTAGCCAAAGGCTTCTTGAAGGGAAAGATGTAACTCTGTGAGATGAATTCAGAGAACACAGAGCAGTTTCTCAGAAAGCTTCTTTCCAGTTTTGAACGGAAGATATTTCCTTTTTCACCATAGCCGTCTATCGGCTTCCAAATATCCCTTTGCCAATTCCACAAGAACAGCCTTAGCGAAAGGCTTCTTGAAGGGAAAGATGTAACTCTGTGAGATGAATTCACAGAACACAGAGCAGTTTCTGAGAAAGCTTCTTTCCAGTTTTGAACGGAAGATATTTCCTTTTTCACCATAGCCCTCTAAGGGCTTCCAAATATCCCTTTGCCAATTCCACAAGAACAGCCTTAGCGAAAGGCTTCTTGAAGGGAAAGATGTAACTCTGTGAGATGAATTAACAGAACACAGAGCAGTTTCTCAGAAAGCTTCTTTCCAGTTTTGAACGGAAGATATTTCCTTTTTCACCATAGCCCTCTATGGGCTTCCAAACATCCCTTTGCCAATTCCACAAGAACAGCCTTAGCGAAAGGCTTCTTGAAGGGAAAGATGTAACTCTGTGAGATGAATTCACAGAACACAGAGCAGTTTCTCAGAAAGCTTCTTTCCAGTTTTGAACGGAAGATATTTCCTTTTTCACCATAGCCCTCTACGGGCTTCCAAATATCGCTTTGCCAATTCCACAAGAACAGCCTTAGCGAAAGGCTTCTTGAAGGGAAAGATGTAACTCTGTGAGATGAATTAACAGAACACAGAGCAGTTTCTCAGAAAGCTTCTTTCCAGTTTTGAACGGAAGATATTTCCTTTTTCACCGTAGGCCTCTATGGGCTTCCAAATATCCCTTTGCCAATTCCACAAGAACAGCCTTAGCGAAAGGCTTCTTGAAGGGAAAGATGTAACTCTGTGAGATGAATTCACAGAACACAGAGCAGTTTCTCAGAAAGCTTCTTTCCAGTTCTGAACGGAAGATATTTCCTTTTTCACCATAGCCGTCTATGGGCTTCCAAATATCCCTTTGCCAATTCCACAAGAACAGCCTTAGCGAAAGGCTTCTTGAAGGGAAAGATGTAACTCTGTGAGATGAATTCACAGAACACAGAGCAGTTTCTCAGACAGCTTCTTTACAGTTTTGAACGAAAGATATTTCCTTTTTCACCATAGCCCTCTATGGGCTTCCAAATATCGCTTTGCCAATTCCACAAGAACAGACTTAGCGAAAGTCTTCTTGAAGGGAAAGATGTAACTCTGTGAGATGAATTAACAGAACACAGAGCAGTTTCTCAGAAAGCTTCTTTCCAGTTTTCAACGGAAGATATTTCCTTTTTCACCATAGCCATCTACGGGCTTCCAAATATCGCTTTGCCAATTCCACAAGAACAGCCTTAGCGAAAGGCTTCTTGAAGGGAAAGATGTAACTCTGTGAGATGAATTAACAGAACACAGAGCAGTTTCTCAGAAAGCTTCTTTCCAGTTTTGAACGGAAGATATTTCCTTTTTCACCATAGCCCTCTATGGGCTTCCAAACATCCCTTTGCCAATTCCACAAGAACAGCCTTAGCCAAAGGCTTCTTGAAGGGAAAGATGTAACTCTGTGAGATGAATTCACAGAACACAGAGCAGTTTCTGAGAAAGCTTCTTTCCAGTTTTGAACGGAAGATATTTCCTTTTTCACCATAGCCCTCTACGGGCTTCCAAATATCGCTTTGCCAATTCCACAAGAACAGCCTTAGCGAAAGGCTTCTTGAAGGGAAAGATGTAACTCTGTGAGATGAATTCACAGAACACAGAGCAGTTTCTCAGAAAGCTTCTTTCCAGTTTTGAACGGAAGATATTTCCTTTTTCACCATAGCCGTCTATGGGCTTCCAAATATCCCGTTGCCAATTCCACAAGAACAGCCTTAGCGAAAGGCTTCTTGAAGGGAAAGATGTAACTCTGTGAGATGAATTCACAGAGCACTGAGCAGTTTCTCAGAAAGCTTCTTTCCAGTTTTGAACGGAAGATATTTCCTTTTTACCATAGCCGTCTATGGGCTTCCAAATATCCCTTTGCCAATTCCACAAGAACAGCCTTAGCGAAAGGCTTCTTGAAGGGAAAGATGTAACTCTGTGAGATGAATTCACAGAACACTGAGCAGTTTCTCAGAAAGCTTCTTTCCAGTTTTGAACGGAAGATATTTCCTTTTTCACCATAGGCCTCTGTGGGCTTCCAAATATCCCTTTGCCAATTCCACAAGAACAGCCTTAGCGAAAGGCTTCTTGAAGGGAAAGATGTAACTCTGTGAGATGAATTCACAGAACACAGAGCAGTTTCTCAGAAAGCTTCTTTCCAGTTTTGAACGGAAGATATTTCCTTTTTCACCATAGGCCTCTATGGGCTTCCAAATATCCCTTTGCCAATTCCACAAGAACAGCCTTAGCGAAAGGCTTCTTGAAGGGAAAGATGTAACTCTGTGAGATGAATTCACAGAACACAGAGCAGTTTCTCAGAAAGCTTCTTTCCAATTTTGAACGGAAGATATTTCCTTTTTCACCATAGCCCTCTATGGGCTTCCAAATATCCCTTTGCCAATTCCACAAGAACAGAATTAGCCAAAGGCTTCTTGAAGGGAAAGATGTAACTCTGTGAGATGAATTAACAGAACACAGAGCAGTTTCTCAGAAAGCTTCTTTCCAGTTTTGAACGGAAGATATTTCCTTTTTCACCATAGTCCTCTATTGGCTTCCAAATATCCCTTTGCCAATTCCACAAGAACAGACTTAGCGAAAGTCTCCTTGAAGGGAAAGATGTAACTCTGTGAGATTTATTAACAGAACACAGAGCAGTTTCTGAGAAAGCTTCTTTCCAGTTTTGAACGGAAGATATTTCCTTTTTCACCATAGCCCTCTATGGGCTTCCAAATATCCCTTTGCCAATTCCACAAGAACAGCCTTAGCGAAAGGCTTCTTGAAGGGAAAGATGTAACTCTGTGAGATGAATTAACAGAACACAGAGCAGTTTCTCAGAAAGCTTCTTTCCAGTTTTGAACGGAAGATATTTCCTTTTTCACCATAGCCCTCTATGGGCTTCCAAACATCCCTTTGACAATTCCACAAGAACAGCCTTAGCGAAAGGCTTCTTGAAGGGAAAGATGTAACTCTGTGAGATGAATTCACAGAACACAGAGCAGTTTCTCAGAAAGCTTCTTTCCAATTTTGAACGGAAGATATTTCCTTTTTCACCATAGCCCTCTATGGGCTTCCAAATATCCCTTTGCCAATTCCACAAGAACAGAATTAGCCAAAGGCTTCTTGAAGGGAAAGATGTAACTCTGTGAGATGAATTAACAGAACACAGAGCAGTTTCTCAGAAAGCTTCTTTCCAGTTTTGAACGGAAGATATTTCCTTTTTCACCATAGTCCTCTATTGGCTTCCAAATATCCCTTTGCCAATTCCACAAGAACAGACTTAGCGAAAGTCTCCTTGAAGGGAAAGATGTAACTCTGTGAGATGAATTAACAGAACACAGAGCAGTTTCTGAGAAAGCTTCTTTCCAGTTTTGAACGGAAGATATTTCCTTTTTCACCATAGCCCTCTATGGGCTTCCAAATATCCCTTTGCAAATTCCACAAGAACAGCCTTAGCGAAAGGCTTCTTGAAGGGAAAGATGTAACTCTGTGAGATGAATTAACAGAACACAGAGCAGTTTCTCAGAAAGCTTCTTTCCAGTTTTGAACGGAAGATATTTCCTTTTTCACCATAACCCTCTATGGGCTTCCAAACATCCCTTTGCCAATTCCACAAGAACAGCCTTAGCGAAAGGCTTCTTGAAGGGAAAGATGTAACTCTGTGAGATGAATTCACAGAACACAGAGCAGTTTCTCAGAAAGCTTCTTTCCAGTTTTGAACGGAAGATATTTCCTTTTTCACCGTAGCCCTCAACGGGCTTCCAAATATCGCTTTGCCAATTCCACAAGAACAGCCTTAGCGAAAGGCTTCTTGAAGGGAAAGATGTAACTCTGTGAGATGAATTCACAGAACACAGAGCAGTTTCTCAGAAAGCTTCTATCCAGTTTTGAACGGAAGATATTTCCTTTTTCACCATAGCCGTCTATGGGCTTCCAAATATCCCTTTGCCAATTCCACAAGAACAGCCTTAGCGAAAGGCTTCTTGAAGGGAAAGATGTAACTCTGTGAGATGAATTCACAGAACACAGAGCAGTTTCTCAGACAGCTTCTTTCCAGTTTTGAACGAAAGATATTTCCTTTTTCACCATAGCCCTCTATGGGCTTCCAAATATCCCTTTGCCAATTCCACAAGAACAGACTTAGCGAAAGTCTTCTTGAAGGGAAAGATGTAACTCTGTGAGGTGAATTTACAGAACACAGAGCAGTTTCTCAGAAAGCTTCTTTCCAGTTTTGAACGGAAGATATTTCCTTTTTCACCATAGACCTCTATGGGTTTCCAAATATCGCTTTGCCAATTCCACAAGAACAGCCTTAGCGAAAGGCTTCTTGAAGGGAAATATGTAACTCTGTGAGATGAATTCACAGAACACAGAGCAGTTTCTCAGAAAGCTTCTTTCCAGTTTTGAACGGAAGATATTTCCTTTTTAACCATAGCCGTCTATGGGCTTCCAAATATCCCTTTGCCAATTCCTCAAGAACAGCCTTAGCGAAAGGCTTCTTGAAGGGAAAGATGTAACTCTGTGAGATGAATTAACAGAACACAGAGCAGTTTCTCAGAAAGCTTCTTTCCAGTTTTGAATGGAAGATATTTCCTTTTTCACCATAGCCCTCTATGGGCTTCCAAATATCCCTTTGCCAATTCCACAAGTACAGCCTTAGCGAAAGGCTTCTTGAAGGGAAAGATGTAACTCTGTGAGATGAATTCACAGAAAACTGAGCTGTTTCTCAGAAAGCTTCTTTCAAGTTTTGAACGGAAGATATTTCCTTTTTCACCATAGCCCTCTACGGGCTTCCAAATATCGCTTTGCCAATTCAACAAGAACAGCCTTAGCGAAAGGCTTCTTGAAGGGAAAGATGTAACTCTGTGAGATGAATTCACAGAACACAGAGCAGTTTCTCAGAAAGCTTCTTTCCAGTTTTGAACGGAAGATATTTCCTTTTTCACCATAGCCCTCTATGGGCTTCCAAATATCCCTTTGCCAATTCCACAAGAACAGCCTTAGCGAAAGGCTTCTTGAAGGGAAAGATGTAACTCTGTGAGATGAATTCAGAGAACACAGAGCAGTTTCTCAGAAAACTTCTTTCCAGTTTTGAACTTAAGATATTTCCTTTTTCACCTTAGGCCTCTATGGGCTTCCAAATATCCCTTTGCCAATTCCACAAGAACAGCCTTAGCGAAAGGCTTCTTGAAGGGAAAGATGTAACTCTGTGAGATGAATTCACAGAACACAGAGCAGTTTCTCAGAAAGCTTCTTTCCAGTTTTGAACGGAAGATATTTCCTTTTTCACCATAGCCGTCTATGGGCTTCCAAATATCCCTTTGCCAATTCCACAAGAACAGCCTTAGCGAAAGGCTTCTTGAAGGGAAAGATGTAACTCTGTGAGATGAATTCACAGAACACAGAGCAGTTTCTCAGAAAGCTTCTTTCCAGTTTTGAACGGAAGATATTTCCTTTTTCACCATAGCCCTCTACGGGCTTCCAAATATCGCTTTGCCAATTCCACAAGAACAGCATTAGCGAAAGGCTTCTTGAAGGGAAAGATGTAACTCTGTGAGATGAATTAACAGAACACAGAGCAGTTTCTCAGAAAGCTTCTTTCCAGTTTTCAACGGAAGATATTTCCTTTTTCACCATAGCCATCTACGGGCTTCCAAATATCGCTTTGCCAATTCCACAAGAACAGCCTTAGCGAAAGGCTTCTTGAAGGGAAAGATGTAACTCTGTGAGATGAATTAACAGAACACAGAGCAGTTTCTCAGAAAGCTTCTTTCCAGTTTTGAACGGAAGATATTTCCTTTTTCACCATAGCCCTCTATGGGCTTCCAAACATCCCTTTGCCAATTCCACAAGAACAGCCTTAGCCAAAGGCTTCTTGAAGGGAAAGATGTAACTCTGTGAGATGAATTCACAGAACACAGAGCAGTTTCTGAGAAAGCTTCTTTCCAGTTTTGAACGGAAGATATTTCCTTTTTCACCATAGCCCTCTACGGGCTTCCAAATATCGCTTTGCCAATTCCACAAGAACAGCCTTAGCGAAAGGCTTCTTGAAGGGAAAGATGTAACTCTGTGAGATGAATTCACAGAACACAGAGCAGTTTCTCAGAAAGCTTCTTTCCAGTTTTGAACGGAAGATATTTCCTTTTTCACCATAGCCGTCTATGGGCTTCCAAATATCCCGTTGCCAATTCCACAAGAACAGCCTTAGCGAAAGGCTTCTTGAAGGGAAAGATGTAACTCTGTGAGATGAATTCACAGAGCACTGAGCAGTTTCTCAGAAAGCTTCTTTCCAGTTTTGAACGGAAGATATTTCCTTTTTACCATAGCCGTCTATGGGCTTCCAAATATCCCTTTGCCAATTCCACAAGAACAGCCTTAGCGAAAGGCTTCTTGAAGGGAAAGATGTAACTCTGTGAGATGAATTCACAGAACACTGAGCAGTTTCTCAGAAAGCTTCTTTCCAGTTTTGAACGGAAGATATTTCCTTTTTCACCATAGCCCTCTATGGGCTTCCAAATATCCCTTTGCCAATTCCACAAGAACAGCCTTAGCGAAAGGCTTCTTGAAGGGAAAGATGTAACTGTGAGGTGAATTCAGAGAACACAGAGCAGTTTCTCAGAAAGCTTCTTTCCAGTTTTGAACGGAAGATATTTCCTTTTTCACCATAGGCCTCTATGGGCTTCCAAATATCCCTTTGCCAATTCCACAAGAACAGCCTTAGCGAAAGGCTTCTTGAAGGGAAAGATGTAACTCTGTGAGATGAATTCACAGAACACAGAGCAGTTTCTCAGAAAGCTTCTTTCCAATTTTGAACGGAAGATATTTCCTTTTTCACGATAGCCCTCTATGGGCTTCCAAATATCCCTTTGCCAATTCCACAAGAACAGAATTAGCCAAAGGCTTCTTGAAGGGAAAGATGTAACTCTGTGAGATGAATTAACAGAACACAGAGCAGTTTCTCAGAAAGCTTCTTTCCAGTTTTGAACGGAAGATATTTCCTTTTTCACCATAGTCCTCTATTGGCTTCCAAATATCCCTTTGCCAATTCCACAAGAACAGACTTAGCGAAAGTCTCCTTGAAGGGAAAGATGTAACTCTGTGAGATTTATTAACAGAACACAGAGCAGTTTCTGAGAAAGCTTCTTTCCAGTTTTGAACGGAAGATATTTCCTTTTTCACCATAGCCCTCTATGGGCTTCCAAATATCCCTTTGCCAATTCCACAAGAACAGCCTTAGCGAAAGGCTTCTTGAAGGGAAAGATGTAACTCTGTGAGATGAATTAACAGAACACAGAGCAGTTTCTCAGAAAGCTTCTTTCCAGTTTTGAACGGAAGATATTTCCTTTTTCACCATAGCCCTCTATGGGCTTCCAAACATCCCTTTGCCAATTCCACAAGAACAGCCTTAGCGAAAGGCTTCTTGAAGGGAAAGATGTAACTCTGTGAGATGAATTCACAGAACACAGAGCAGTTTCTCAGAAAGCTTCTTTCCAGTTTTGAACGGAAGATATTTCCTTTTTCACCATAGCCCTCTACGGGCTTCCAAATATCGCTTTGCCAATTCCACAAGAACAGCCTTAGCGACAGGCTTCTTGAAGGGAAAGATGTAACTCTGTGAGATGAATTAACAGAACACAGAGCAGTTTCTCAGAAAGCTTCTTTCCAGTTTTGAACGGAAGATATTTCCTTTTTCACCGTAGGCCTCTATGGGCTTCCAAATATCCCTTTGCCAATTCCACAAGAACAGCCTTAGCGAAAGGCTTCTTGTAGGGAAAGATGTAACTCTGTGAGATGAATTCACAGAACACAGAGCAGTTTCTCAGAAAGCTTCTTTCCAGTTTTGAACGGAAGATATTTCTTTTTTCACCATAGCCGTCTATGGGCTTCCAAATATCCCTTTGCCAATTCCACAAGAACAGCCTTAGCGAAAGGCTTCTTGAAGGGAAAGATGTAACTCTGTGAGATGAATTCACAGAGCACTGAGCAGTTTCTCAGACAGCTTCTTTCCAGTTTTGAACGAAAGATATTTCCTTTTTCACCATAGCCCTCTATGGGCTTCCAAATATCCCTTTGCCAATTCCACAAGAACAGACTTAGCGAAAGTCTTCTTGAAGGGAAAGATGTAACTCTGTGAGATGAATTTACAGAACACAGAGCAGTTTCTCAGAAAGCTTCTTTCCAGTTTTGAACGGAAGATATTTCCTTTTTCACCATAGCCCTCTATGGGTTTCCAAATATCGCTTTGCCAATTCCACAAGAACAGCCTTAGCGAAAGGCTTCTTTAAGGGAAAGATGTAACTCTGTGAGATGAATTCACAGAACACAGAGCAGTTTCTCAGAAAGCTTCTTTCCAGTTTTGAACGGAAGATATTTCCTTTTTAACCATAGCCGTCTATGGGCTTCCAAATATCCCTTTGCCAATTCCTCAAGAACAGCCTTAGCGAAAGGCTTCTTGAAGGGAAAGATGTAACTCTGTGAGATGAATTAACAGAACACAGAGCAGTTTCTCAGAAAGCTTCTTTCCAGTTTTGAATGGAAGATATTTCCTTTTTCACCATAGTCCTCTATGGGCTTCCAAATATCCCTTTGCCAATTCCACAAGAACAGCCTTAGCGAAAGGCTTCTTGAAGGGAAAGATGTAACTCTGTGAGATGAATTCACAGAACACTGAGCAGTTTCTCAGAAAGCTTCTTTCCAGTTTTGAACGGAAGATATTTCCTTTTTCACCATAGCCCTCTACGGGCTTCCAAATATCGCTTTGCCAATTCAACAAGAACAGCCTTAGCGAAAGGCTTCTTGAAGGGAAAGATGTAACTCTGTGAGATGAATTCACAGAACACAGAGCAGTTTCTCAGAAAGCTTCTTTCCAGTTTTGAACGGAAGATATTTCCTTTTTCACCATAGCCCTCTATGGGCTTCCAAATATCCCTTTGCCAATTCCACAAGAACAGCCTTAGCGAAAGGCTTCTTGAAGGGAAAGATGTAACTCTGTGAGATGAATTCAGAGAACACAGAGCAGTTTCTCAGAAAATTTCTTTCCAGTTTTGACTTAAGATATTTCCTTTTTCACCTTAGGCCTCTATGGGCTTCCAAATATCCCTTTGCCAATTCCACAAGAACAGCCTTAGCCAAAGGCTTCTTGAAGGGAAAGATGTAACTCTGTGAGATGAATTCAGAGAACACAGAGCAGTTTCTCAGAAAGCTTCTTTCCAGTTTTGAACGGAAGATATTTCCTTTTTCACCATAGCCGTCTATCGGCTTCCAAATATCCCTTTGCCAATTCCACAAGAACAGCCTTAGCGAAAGGCTTCTTGAAGGGAAAGATGTAACTCTGTGAGATGAATTCACAGAACACAGAGCAGTTTCTCAGAAAGCTTCTTTCCAGTTTTGAACGGAAGATATTTCCTTTTTCACCATAGCCCTCTACGGGCTTCCAAATATCCCTTTGCCAATTCCACAAGAACAGCATTAGCGAAAGGCTTCTTGAAGGGAAAGATGTAACTCTGTGAGATGAATTAACAGAACACAGAGCAGTTTCTCAGAAAGCTTCTTTCCAGTTTTGAACGGAAGATATTTCCTTTTTCACCATAGCCATCTAAGGGCTTCCAAATATCCCTTTGCCAATTCCACAAGAACAGCCTTAGCGAAAGGCTTCTTGAAGGGAAAGATGTAACTCTGTGAGATGAATTAACAGAACACAGAGCAGTTTCTCAGAAAGCTTCTTTCCAGTTTTGAACGGAAGATATTTCCTTTTTCACCATAGCCCTCTATGGGCTTCCAAACATCCCTTTGCCAATTCCACAAGAACAGCCTTAGCCAAAGGCTTCTTGAAGGGAAAGATGTAACTCTGTGAGATGAATTCACAGAACACAGAGCAGTTTCTGAGAAAGCTTCTTTCCAGTTTTGAACGGAAGATATTTCCTTTTTCACCATAGCCCTCTACGGGCTTCCAAATATCGCTTTGCCAATTCCACAAGAACAGCCTTAGCGAAAGGCTTCTTGAAGGGAAAGATGTAACTCTGTGAGATGAATTCACAGAACACAGAGCAGTTTCTCATAATGCTTCTTTCCAGTTTTGAACGGAAGATATTTCCTTTTTCACCATAGCCGTCTATGGGCTTCCAAATATCCCGTTGCCAATTCCACAAGAACAGCCTTAGCGAAAGGCTTCTTGAAGGGAAAGATGTAACTCTGTGAGATGAATTCGCAGAGCACTGAGCAGTTTCTCAGAAAGCTTCTTTCCAGTTTTGAACGGAAGATATTTCCTTTTTACCATAGCCGTCTATGGGCTTCCAAATATCCCTTTGCCAATTCCACAAGAACAGCCTTAGCGAAAGGCTTCTTGAAGGGAAAGATGTAACTCTGTGAGATGAATTCACAGAACACTGAGCAGTTTCTCAGAAAGCTTCTTTCCAGTTTTGAACGGAAGATATTTCCTTTTTCACCATAGCCCTCTATGGGCTTCCAAATATCCCTTTGCCAATTCCACAAGAACAGCCTTAGCGAAAGGCTTCTTGAAGGGAAAGATGTAACTCTGTGAGGTGAATTCAGAGAACACAGAGCAGTTTCTCAGAAAACTTCTTTCCAGTTTTGAACGGAAGATATTTCCTTTTTCACCATAGGCCTCTATGGGCTTCCAAATATCCCTTTGCCAATTCCACAAGAACAGCCTTAGCGAAAGGCTTCTTGAAGGGAAAGATGTAACTCTGTGAGATGAATTCACAGAACACAGAGCAGTTTCTCAGAAAGCTTGTTTCCAATTTTGAACGGAAGATATTTCCTTTTTCACCATAGCCCTCTATGGGCTTCCAAATATCCCTTTGCCAATTCCACAAGAACAGAATTAGCCAAAGGCTTCTTGAAGGGAAAGATGTAACTCTGTGAGATGAATTAACAGAACACAGAGCAGTTTCTCAGAAAGCTTCTTTCCAGTTTTGAACGGAAGATATTTCCTTTTTCACCATAGTCCTCTATTGGCTTCCAAATATCCCTTTGCCAATTCCACAAGAACAGACTTAGCGAAAGTCTCCTTGAAGGGAAAGATGTAACTCTGTGAGATGAATTAACAGAACACAGAGCAGTTTCTGAGAAAGCTTCTTTCCAGTTTTGAACGGAAGATATTTCCTTTTTCACCATAGCCCTCTATGGGCTTCCAAATATCCCTTTGCCAATTCCACAAGAACAGCCTTAGCGAAAGGCTTCTTGAAGGGAAAGATGTAACTCTGTGAGATGAATTAACAGAACACAGAGCAGTTTCTCAGAAAGCTTCTTTCCAGTTTTGAACGGAAGATATTTCCTTTTTCACCATAGCCCTCTATGGGCTTCCAAACATCCCTTTGCCAATTCCACAAGAACAGCCTTAGCGAAAGGCTTCTTGAAGGGAAAGATGTAACTCTGTGAGATGAATTCACAGAACACAGAGCAGTTTCTCAGAAAGCTTCTTTCCAGTTTTGAACGGAAGATATTTCCTTTTTCACCATAGCCCTCTACGGGCTTCCAAATATCGCTTTGCCAATTCCACAAGAACAGCCTTAGCGAAAGGCTTCTTGAAGAGAAAGATGTAACTCTGTGAGATGAATTAACAGAACACAGAGCAGTTTCTCAGAAAGCTTCTTTCCAGTTTTGAACGGAAGATATTTCCTTTTTCACCGTAGGCCTCTATGGGCTTCCAAATATCCCTTTGCCAATTCCACAAGAACAGCCTTAGCGAAAGGCTTCTTGAAGGGAAAGATGTAACTCTGTGAGATGAATTCACAGAACACAGAGCTGTTTCTCAGAAAGCTTCTTTCCAGTTTTGAACGGAAGATATTTCCTTTTTCACCATAGCCGTCTATGGGCTTCCAAATATCCCTTTGCCAATTCCACAAGAACAGCCTTAGCGAAAGGCTTCTTGAAGGGAAAGATGTAACTCTGTGAGATGAATTCACAGAACACAGAGCAGTTTCTCAGACAGCTTCTTTCCAGTTTTGAACGAAAGATATTTCCTTTTTCACCATAGCCCTCTATGGGCTTCCAAATATCCCTTTGCCAATTCCACAAGAACAGACTTAGCGAAAGTCTTCTTGAAGGGAAAGATGTAACTCTGTGAGATGAATTTACAGAACACAGAGCAGTTTCTCAGAAAGCTTCTTTCCAGTTTTGAACGGAAGATATTTCCTTTTTCACCATAGCCCTCTATGGGTTTATAAATATAGCTTTGCCAATTCCACAAGAACAGCCTTAGCGAAAGGCTTCTTGAAGGGAAAGATGTAACTCTGTGAGATGAATTCACAGAACACAGAGCAGTTTCTCAGAAAGCTTCTTTCCAGTTTTGAACGGAAGATATTTCCTTTTTAACCATAGCCATCTATGGGCTTCCAAATATCCCATTGCCAATTCCTCAAGAACAGCCTTAGCGAAAGGCTTCTTGAAGGGAAAGATGTAACTCTGTGAGATGCATTAACAGAACACAGAGCAGTTTCTCAGAAAGCTTCTTTCCAGTTTTGAATGGAAGATATTTCCTTTTTCACCATAGCCCTCTATGGGCTTCCAAATATCCCTTTGACAATTCCACAAGTACAGCCTTAGCGAAAGGCTTCTTGAAAGGAAAGATGTAACTCTGTGAGATGAATTCACAGAACACTGAGCAGTTTCTCAGAAAGCTTCTTTCCAGTTTTGAACGGAAGATATTTCCTTTTTCACCATAGCCCTCTACGGGCTTCCAAATATCGCTTTGCCAATTCAACAAGAACAGCCTTAGCGAAAGGCTTCTTGAAGGGAAAGATGTAACTCTGTGAGATGAATTCACAGAACACAGAGCAGTTTCTCAGAAAGCTTCTTTCCAGTTTTGAACGGAAGATATTTCCTTTTTCACCATAGCCCTCTATGGGCTTCCAAATATCCCTTTGCCAATTCCACAAGAACAGCCTTAGCGAAAGGCTTCTTGAAGGGAAAGATGTAACTCTGTGAGATGAATTCAGAGAACACAGAGCAGTTTCTCAGAAAACTTCTTTCCAGTTTTGAACTTAAGATATTTTCTTTTTCACCTTAGGCCTCTATGGGCTTCCAAATATCCCTTTGCCAATTCCACAAGAACAGCCTTAGCGAAAGGCTCCTTGAAGGGAAAGATGTAACTCTGTGAGATGAATTCACAGAACACAGAGCAGTTTCTCAGAAAGCTTCTTTCCAGTTTTGAACGGAAGATATTTCCTTTTTCACCATAGCCGTCTATGGGCTTCCAAATATCCCTTTGCCAATTCCACAAGAACAGCCTTAGCGAAAGGCTTCTTGAAGGGAAAGATGTAACTCTGTGAGATGAATTCACAGAACACAGAGCAGTTTCTCAGAAAGCTTCTTTCCAGTTTTGAACGGAAGATATTTCCTTTTTCACCATAGCTCTCTACTGGCTCCCAAATATCGCTTTGCCAATTCCACAAGAACAGCATTAGCGAAAGGCTTCTTGAAGGGAAACATGTAACTCTGTGAGATGAATTAACAGAACACAGAGCAGTTTCTCAGAAAGCTTCTTTCCAGTTTTGAACGGAAGATATTTCCTTTTTCAACACAGGCCTCTATGGGCTTCCAAGTATCCCTTTGCCAATTCCACAAGAACAGCCTTAGCGAAAGGCTTCTTGAAGGGAAAGATGTAACTCTGTGAGATGAATTCACAGAACACAGAGCAGTTTCTCAGAAAGCTTCTTTCCAGTTTTGAACGGAAGATATTTCCTTTTTCACCATAGCCGTCTATGGGCTTCCAAATATCGCTTTGCCAATTCCACAAGAACAGCCTTAGCGAAAGGCTTCTTCAAGGGAAAGATGTAACTCTGTGAGATGAATTAACAGAACACAGAGCAGTTTCTCAGAAAGCTTCTTTCCAGTTTTGAACGGAAGATATTTCCTTTTTCACCATAGCCCTCTATGGGCTTCCAAATGTCGCTTTGCCAATTCCACAAGAACAGCCTTAGCGAAAGGCTTCTTGAAGGGAAGATGTAACTCTGTGAGATGAATTAACAGAACACAGAGCAGTTTCTCAGAAAGCTTCTTTCCAGTTTTGAACGGAAGATATTTCCTTTTTCACCATAGCCATCTATGGGCTTCCTCATATCCCTTTTCCAATTCCACAAGAACAGCCTTAGCGAAAGGCTTCTTGAAGGGAAAGATGTAACTCTGTGAGATGAATTCACAGAACACAGAGCAGTTTCTCAGAAAGCTTCTTTCCAGTTTTGAAAGTAAGATATTTCCTTTTTCACCATAGCCGTCTATGGGCTTCCAAATATCCCTTTGCCAATTCCACAAGAACAGACTTAGAGAAAGTCTTCTTGAAGGGAAAGATGTAACTCTGTGAGATGAATTCACAGAACACAGAGCAGTTTCTCAGAAAGCTTCTTTCCAGTTTTGAACGGAAGATATTTCCTTTTTCACCATAGCCCTCTAAGGGTTTCCAAATATCGCTTTGCCAATTCCACAAGAACAGCCTAAGCGAAAGGCTTCTTGAAGGGAAAGATGTAACTCTGTGAGATGAATTAACAGAACACAGAGCAGTTTCTCAGAAAGCTTCTTTCCAGTTTTGAACGGAAGATATTTCCTTATTCACCATAGCCGTCTATGGGCTTCCAAATATCCCTTTGCCAATTCCACAAGAACAGCCTTAGCGAAAGGCTTCTTGAAGGGAAAGATGTAACTCTGTGAGATGAATTCACAGAACACAGAGCAGTTTCTCAGAAAGCTTCTTTCCAGTTTTGAACGGAAGATATTTCCTTTTTCACCATAGCCGTCTATGGACTTCCAAATATCCCTTTGCCAATTCCACAAGAACAGCCTTAGCGAAAGGCTTCTTGAAGGGAAAGATGTAACTCTGTGAGATGAATTCACAGAACACACAGCAGTTTCTCAGAAAGCTTCTTTCCAGTTTTGAACGGAAGATATTTCCTTTTTCACCATAGCCGTCTATGATCTTCCAAATATCGCTTTGCCAATTCCACAAGAACAGCCTTAGCGAAAGGCTTCTTGAAGGGAAAGATGTAACTCTGTGAGATGAATTAACAGAACACAGAGCAGTTTCTCAGAAAGCTTCTTTCCAGTTTTGAACGGAAGATATTTCCTTTTTCACCATAGCCCTCTATGGGCTTCCAAATATCCCTTTGCCAATTCCACAAGAACAGACTTAGCGAAAGTCTTCTTGAAGGGAAGGATGTAACTCTCTGAGATGAATTAACAGAACACAGAGCAGTTTCTCAGAAAGCTTCTTTCCAGTTTTGAACGGAAGATATTTCCTTTTTCACCGTAGCCCTCTATGGGTTTCCAAATATCGCTTTGCCAATTCCACAAGAACAGCCTTAGCGAAAGGCTTCTTGAAGGGAAAGATGTAACTCTGTGAGATGAATTAACAGAACACAGAGCAGTTTCTCAGAAAGCTTCTTTCCAGTTTTGAACGGAAGATATTTCCTTTTTCACCGTAGGCCTCTATGGGCTTCCAAATATCCCTTTGCCAATTCCACAAGAACAGCCTTAGCGAAAGGCTTCTTGAAGGGAAAGATGTAACTCTGTGAGATGAATTCACAGAACACAGAGCTGTTTCTCAGAAAGCTTCTTTCCAGTTTTGAACGGAAGATATTTCCTTTTTCACCATAGCCGTCTATGGGCTTCCAAATATCCCTTTGCCAATTCCACAAGAACAGCCTTAGCGAAAGGCTTCTTGAAGGGAAAGATGTAACTCTGTGAGATGAATTCACAGAACACAGAGCAGTTTCTCAGACAGCTTCTTTCCAGTTTTGAACGAAAGATATTTCCTTTTTCACCATAGCCCTCTATGGGCTTCCAAATATCCCTTTGCCAATTCCACAAGAACAGACTTAGCGAAAGTCTTCTTGAAGGGAAAGATGTAACTCTGTGAGATGAATTTACAGAACACAGAGCAGTTTCTCAGAAAGCTTCTTTCCAGTTTTGAACGGAAGATATTTCCTTTTTCACCATAGCCCTCTATGGGTTTCCAAATATCGCTTTGCCAATTCCACAAGAACAGCCTTAGCGAAAGGCTTCTTGAAGGGAAAGATGTAACTCTGTGAGATGAATTCACAGAACACAGAGCAGTTTCTCAGAAAGCTTCTTTCCAGTTTTGAACGGAAGATATTTCCTTTTTAACCATAGCCATCTATGGGCTTCCAAATATCCCATTGCCAATTCCTCAAGAACAGCCTTAGCGAAAGGCTTCTTGAAGGGAAAGATGTAACTCTGTGAGATGAATTAACAGAACACAGAGCAGTTTCTCAGAAAGCTTCTTTCCAGTTTTGAATGGAAGATATTTCCTTTTTCACCATAGCCCTTTATGGGCTTCCAAATATCCCTTTGACAATTCCACAAGTACAGCCTTAGCGAAAGGCTTCTTGAAAGGAAAGATGTAACTCTGTGAGATGAATTCACAGAACACTGAGCAGTTTCTCAGAAAGCTTCTTTCCAGTTTTGAACGGAAGATATTTCCTTTTTCACCATAGCCCTCTACGGGCTTCCAAATATCGCTTTGCCAATTCAACAAGAACAGCCTTAGCGAAAGGCTTCTTGAAGGGAAAGATGTAACTCTGTGAGATGAATTCACAGAACACAGAGCAGTTTCTCAGAAAGCTTCTTTCCAGTTTTGAACGGAAGATATTTCCTTTTTCACCATAGCCCTCTATGGGCTTCCAAATATCCCTTTGCCAATTCCACAAGAACAGCCTTAGCGAAAGGCTTCTTGAAGGGAAAGATGTAACTCTGTGAGATGAATTCAGAGAACACAGAGCAGTTTCTCAGAAAACTTCTTTCCAGTTTTGATCTTAAGATATTTTCTTTTTCACCTTAGGCCTCTATGGGCTTCCAAATATCCCTTTGCCAATTCCACAAGAACAGCCTTAGCGAAAGGCTCCTTGAAGGGAAAGATGTAACTCTGTGAGATGAATTCACAGAACACAGAGCAGTTTCTCAGAAAGCTTCTTTCCAGTTTTGAACGGAAGATATTTCCTTTTTCACCATAGCCGTCTATGGGCTTCCAAATATCCCTTTGCCAATTCCACAAGAACAGCCTTAGCGAAAGGCTTCTTGAAGGGAAAGATGTAACTCTGTGAGATGAATTCACAGAACACAGAGCAGTTTCTCAGAAAGCTTCTTTCCAGTTTTGAACGGAAGATATTTCCTTTTTCACCATAGCTCTCTACGGGCTCCCAAATATCGCTTTGCCAATTCCACAAGAACAGCATTAGCGAAAGGCTTCTTGAAGGGAAACATGTAACTCTGTGAGATGAATTAACAGAACACAGAGCAGTTTCTCAGAAAGCTTCTTTCCAGTTTTGAACGGAAGATATTTCCTTTTTCAACACAGGCCTCTATGGGCTTCCAAGTATCCCTTTGCCAATTCCACAAGAACAGCCTTAGCGAAAGGCTTCTTGAAGGGAAAGATGTAACTCTGTGAGATGAATTCACAGAACACAGAGCAGTTTCTCAGAAAGCTTCTTTCCAGTTTTGAACGGAAGATATTTCCTTTTTCACCATAGCCGTCTATGGGCTTCCAAATATCGCTTTGCCAATTCCACAAGAACAGCCTTAGCGAAAGGCTTCTTCAAGGGAAAGATGTAACTCTGTGAGATGAATTAACAGAACACAGAGCAGTTTCTCAGAAAGCTTCTTTCCAGTTTTGAACGGAAGATATTTCCTTTTTCACCATAGCCCTCTATGGGCTTCCAAATATCGCTTTGCCAATTCCACAAGAACAGCCTTAGCGAAAGGCTTCTTGAAGGGAAAGATGTAACTCTGTGAGATGAATTAACAGAACACAGAGCAGTTTCTCAGAAAGCTTCTTTCCAGTTTTGAACGGAAGATATTTCCTTTTTCACCATAGCCATCTATGGGCTTCCAAATATCCCTTTGCCAATTCCACAAGAACAGACTTAGAGAAAGTCTTCTTGAAGGGAAAGATGTAACTCTGTGAGATGAATTCACAGAACACAGAGCAGTTTCTCAGAAAGCTTCTTTCCAGTTTTGAACGGAAGATATTTCCTTTTTCACCATAGCCCTCTAAGGGTTTCCAAATATCGCTTTGCCAATTCCACAAGAACAGCCTAAGCGAAAGGCTTCTTGAAGGGAAAGATGTAACTCTGTGAGATGAATTAACAGAACACAGAGCAGTTTCTCAGAAAGCTTCTTTCCAGTTTTGAACGGAAGATATTTCCTTATTCACCATAGCCGTCTATGGGCTTCCAAATATCCCTTTGCCAATTCCACAAGAACAGCCTTAGCGAAAGGCTTCTTGAAGGGAAAGATGTAACTCTGTGAGATGAATTCACAGAACACAGAGCAGTTTCTCAGAAAGCTTCTTTCCAGTTTTGAACGGAAGATATTTCCTTTTTCACCATAGCCGTCTATGGACTTCCAAATATCCCTTTGCCAATTCCACAAGAACAGCCTTAGCGAAAGGCTTCTTGAAGGGAAAGATGTAACTCTCTGAGATGAATTCACAGAACACAGAGCAGTTTCTCAGAAAGCTTCTTTCCAGTTTTGAACGGAAGATATTTCCTTTTTCACCATAGCCGTCTATGATCTTCCAAATATCGCTTTGCCAATTCCACAAGAACAGCCTTAGCGAAAGGCTTCTTGAAGGGAAAGATGTAACTCTGTGAGATGAATTAACAGAACACAGAGCAGTTTCTCAGAAAGCTTCTTTCCAGTTTTGAACGGAAGATATTTCCTTTTTCACCATAGCCCTCTATGGGCTTCCAAATATCCCTTTGCCAATTCCACAAGAACAGACTTAGCGAAAGTCTTCTTGAAGGGAAGGATGTAACTCTCTGAGATGAATTAACAGAACACAGAGCAGTTTCTCAGAAAGCTTCTTTCCAGTTTTGAACGGAAGATATTTCCTTTTTCACCGTAGCCCTCTATGGGTTTCCAAATATCGCTTTGCCAATTCCACAAGAACAGCCTTAGCGAAAGGCTTCTTGAAGGGAAAGATGTAACTCTGTGAGATGAATTCACAGAACACAGAGCAGTTTCTCAGAAAGCTTCTTTCTAGTTTTGAACGGAAGATATTTCCTTTTTCACCATAGCCGTCTATGGGCTTCCAAATATCCCTTGGCCAATTCCACAAGAACAGCCTTAGCGAAAGGCTTCTTGAAGGGAAAGATGTAACTCTGTGAGATGAATTCACAGAGCACTGAGCAGTTTCTCAGAAAGCTTCTTTCCAGTTTTGAACGGAAGATATTTCCTTTTTCACCATAGCCCTCTATGGGCTTCCAAATATCGCTTTGCCAATTCCACAAGAACAGCCTTAGCGAAAGGCTTCTTGAAGGGAAAGATGTAACTCTGTGAGATGAATTCACAGAACACAGAGCAGTTTCTCAGAAAGCTTTCCAGTTTTGAACGGAAGATATTTCCTTTTTCACCATAGCCCTCTATGGGCTTCCAAATATCCCTTTGCCAATTCCACAAGAACAGCCTTAGCGAAAGGCTTGTTGAAGGGAAAGATGTAACTCTGTGAGATGAATTCACAGAACACAGAGCAGTTTCTCAGAAAGCTTCTTTCCAGTTTTGAACGGAAGATATTTCCTTTTTCACCATAGCCCTCTATGGGCTTCCAAATATCCCTTTGCCAATTCCACAAGAACAGCGTTAGCGAAAGGCTTCTTGAAGGGAAAGATGTAACTCTGTGAGATGAAATAACAGAACACAGAGCAGTTTCTCAGAAAGGTTCTTTCCAGTTTTGAACGGAAGATATTTCCTTTTTCACCATAGCCGTCTATGGGCTTCCAAATATCCCTTTGCCAATTCCACAAGAACAGCCTTAGCGAAAGGCTTGTTGAAGGGAAAGATGTAACTCTGTGAGATGAATTCACAGAACACAGAGCAGTTTCTCAGAAAGCTTCTTTCCAGTTTTGAACGGAAGATATTTCCTTTTTCACCATAGCCCTCTATGGGCTTCCAAATATCCCTTTGCCAATTCCACAAGAACAGCCTTAGCGAAAGGCTACTTGAAGGGAAAGATGTAACTCTGTGAGATGAATTAACAGAACACAGAGCAGTTTCTCAGAAAGCTTCTTTCCAGTTTTGAACGGAAGATATTTCCTTTTTCACCTTAGGCCTCTATGGGCTTCCAAATATCCCTTTGCCAATTCCACAAGAACAGCCTTAGCGAAAGGCTTCTTGAAGGGAAAGATATAACTCTGTGAGATGAATTCACAGAACACAGAGCAGTTTCTCAGAAAGCTTCTTTCCAGTTTTGAACGGAAGATATTTCCTTTTTCACCATAGCCGTCTATGGGCTTCCAAATATCCCTTTGCCAATTCCAAAAGAACAGCCTTAGCGAAAGGCTTCTTGAAGGGAAAGATGTAACTCTGTGAGATGAATTCACAGAACACAGAGCAGTTTCTCAGAAAGCTTCTTTCCAGTTTTGAACGGAAGATATTTCCTTTTTCACCATAGCCCTCTACGGGCTTCCAAATATCGCTTTGCCAATTCCACAAGAACAGCATTAGCGAAAGGCTTCTTGAAGGGAAAGATGTAACTCTGTGAGGTGAATTTACAGAACACAGAGCAGTTTCTCAGAAAGCTTCTTTCCAGTTTTGAACGGAAGATATTTCCTTTTTCACCATAGCCCTCTATGGGCTTCCAAATATCCCTTTGCCAATTCCACAAGAACAGCCTTAGCGAAAGGGTTCTTGAAGGGAAAGATGTAACTCTGTGAGATGAATTCAGAGAACACAGAGCAGTTTCTCAGAAAGCTTCTTTCCAGTTTTGAACGGAAGATATTACCTTTTTCAACATAGGCCTCTATGGGCTTCCAAATATCCCTTTGCCAATTCCACAAGAACAGCCTTAGCGAAAGGCTTCTTGAAGGGAAAGATGTAACTCTGTGAGTTGAATTCACAGAACACAGAGCAGTTTCTCAGAAAGCTTCTTTCCAGTTTTGAACGGAAGATATTTCCTTTTTCACCATAGCCGTCTATGGGCTTCCAAATATCGCTTTGCCAATTCCACAAGAACAGCCTTAGCGAAAGGCTTCTTCAAGGGAAAGATGTAACTCTGTGAGATGAATTAACAGAACACAGAGCAGTTTCTCAGAAAGCTTCTTTCCAGTTTTGAACGGAAGATATTTCCTTTTTCACCATAGCCGTCTATGGGCTTCCAAATATCCCTTTGCCAACTCCACAAGAACAGCCTTAGCGAAAGGCTTCTTGAAGGGAAAGATGTAACTCTGTGAGATGAATTCACAGAGCACTGAGCAGTTTCTCAGAAAGCTTCTTTCCAGTTTTGAACGGAAGATATTTCCTTTTTCACCATAGCCCTCTATGGGCTTCCAAATATCGCTTTGCCAATTCCACAAGAACAGCCTTAGCGAAAGGCTTCTTGAAGGGAAAGATGTAACTCTGTGAGATGAATTCACAGAACACAGAGCAGTTTCTCAGAAAGCTTCTTTCCAGTTTTGAACGGAAGATATTTCCTTTTTCACCATAGCCCTCTATGGGCTTCCAAATATCCCTTTGCCAATTCCACAAGAAAAGCCTTAGCGAAAGGCTTCTTGAAGGGAAAGATGTAACTCTGTGAGATGAATTAACAGAACACAGAGCAGTTTCTCAGAAAGCTTCTTTCCAGTTTTGAACGGAAGATATTTCCTTTTTCACCATAGCCCTCTATGGGCTTCCAAATATCGCTTTGCCAATTCCACAAGAACAGCCTTAGCGAAAGGCTTCTTGAAGGGAAAGATGTAACTCTGTGAGATGAATTAACAGAACACAGAGCAGTTTCTCAGAAAGCTTCTTTCCAGTTTTGAACGGAAGATATTTCCTTTTTCACCATAGCCGTCTATGGGCTTCCAAATATCCCTTTGCCAATTCCACAAGAACAGCCTTAGCGAAAGGCTTGTTGAAGGGAAAGATGTAACTCTGTGAGATGAATTCACAGAACACAGAGCAGTTTCTCAGAAAGCTTCTTTCCAGTTTTGAACGGAAGATATTTCCTTTTTCACCATAGCCCTCTATGGGCTTCCAAATATCCCTTTGCCAATTCCACAAGAACAGCCTTAGCGAAAGGCTTCTTGAAGGGAAAGATGTAACTCTGTGAGATGAATTCAGAGAACACAGAGTAGTTTCTCAGAAAACTTCTTTCCAGTTTTGAACGGAAGATATTTCCTTTTTCACCTTAGGCCTCTATGGGCTTCCAAATATCCCTTTGCCAATTCCACAAGAACAGCCTTAGCGAAAGGCTTCTTGAAGGGAAAGATATAACTCTGTGAGATGAATTCACAGAACACAGAGCAGTTTCTCAGAAAGCTTCTTTCCAGTTTTGAACGGAAGATATTTCCTTTTTCACCATAGCCGTCTATGGGCTTCCAAATATCCCTTTGCCAATTCCACAAGAACAGCCTTAGCGAAAGGTTTCTTGAAGGGAGAGATGTAACTCTGTGAGATGAATTCACAGAACACAGAGCAGTTTCTCAGAAAGCTTCTTTCCAGTTTTGAACGGAAGATATTTCCTTTTTCACCATAGCCCTCTACGGGCTTCCAAATATCGCTTTGCCAATTCCACAAGAACAGCATTAGCGAAAGGCTTCTTGAAGGGAAAGATGTAACTCTGTGAGGTGAATTTACAGAACACAGAGCAGTTTCTCAGAAAGCTTCTTGCCAGTTTTCAACGGAAGATATTTCCTTTTTCACCATAGCCCTCTATGGGCTTCCAAATATCCCTTTGCCAATTCAACAAGAACAGCCTTAGCGAAAGGCTTCTTGAAGGGAAAGATGTAACTCTGTGAGATGAATTCAGAGAACACAGAGCAGTTTCTCAGAAAGCTTCTTTCCAGTTTTCAACGGAAGATATTACCTTTTTCAACATAGGCCTCTAGGGGCTTCCAAATATCCCTTTGCCAATTCCACAAGAACAGCCTTAGCGAAAGGCTTCTTGAAGGGAAAGATGTAACTCTGTGAGATGAATTCACAGAACACAGAGCAGTTTCTCAGAAAGCTTCTTTCCAGTTTTGAACGGAAGATATTTCCTTTTTCACCATAGCCGTCTATGGGCTTCCAAATATCGCTTTGCCAATTCCACAAGAACAGCCTTAGCGAAAGGCTTCTTTAAGGGAAAGATGTAACTCTGTGAGATGAATTAACAGAACACAGAGCAGTTTCTCAGAAAGCTTCTTTCCAGTTTTGAACGGAAGATATTTCCTTTTTCACCATAGCCCTCTATGGGCTTCCAAATATCCCTTTACCAATTCCACAAGAACAGACTTAGCGAAAGTCTTCTTGAAGGGAAGGATGTAACTCTCTGAGATGAATTAACAGAACACAGAGCAGTTTCTCAGAAAGCTTCTTTCCAGTTTTGAACGGAAGATATTTCCTTTTTCACCATAGCCCTCTATGGGTTTCCAAATATCGCTTTGCCAATTCCACAAGAACAGCCTTAGCGAAAGGCTTCTTGAAGGGAAAGATGTAACTCTGTGAGATGAATTCACAGAACACAGAGCAGTTTCTCAGAAAGCTTCTTTCCAGTTTTGAACGGAAGATATTTCCTTTTTCACCATAGCCGTCTATGGGCTTCCAAATATCCCTTTGCCAACTCCACAAGAACAGCCTTAGCGAAAGGCTTCTTGAAGGGAAAGATGTAACTCTGTGAGATGAATTCACAGAGCACTGAGCAGTTTCTCAGAAAGCTTGTTTCCAGTTTTGAACGGAAGATATTTCCTTTTTCACCATAGCCCTCTATGGGCTTCCAAATATCGCTTTGCCAATTCCACAAGAACAACCTTAGCGAAAGGCTTCTTGAAGGGAAAGATGTAACTCTGTGAGATGAATTCACAGAACACAGAGCAGTTTCTCAGAAAGCTTCTTTCCAGTTTTGAACGGAAGATATTTCCTTTTTCACCATAGCCCTCTATGGGCTTCCAAATATCCCTTTGCCAATTCCACAAGAACAGCCTTAGCGAAAGGCTTCTTGAAGGGAAAGATGTAACTCTGTGAGATGAATTAACAGAACACAGAGCAGTTTCTCAGAAAGCTTCTTTCCAGTTTTGAACGGAAGATATTTCCTTTTTCACCATAGCCTTCTATGGGCTTCCAAATATCACTTTGCCAATTCCACAAGAACAGCCTTAGCGAAAGGCTTCTTGAAGGGAAAGATGTAACTCTGTGAGATGAATTAACAGAACACAGAGCAGTTTCTCAGAAAGCTTCTTTCCAGTTTTGAACGGAAGATATTTCCTTTTTCACCATAGCCGTCTATGGGCTTCCACATATCCCTTTGCCAATTGCACAAGAACAGCCTTAGCGAAAGGCTTGTTGAAGGGAAAGATGTAACTCTGTGAGATGAATTCACAGAACACAGAGCAGTATCTCAGAAAGCTTCTTTCCAGTTTTGAACGGAAGATAGTTCCTTTTTCACCATAGCCCTCTATGGGCTTCCAAATATCCCTTTGCCAATTCCACAAGAACAGCCTTAGCGAAAGGCTTCTTGAAGGGAAAGATGTAACTCTGTGAGATGAATTCAGAGAACACAGAGTAGTTTCTCAGGAAACTTCTTTCCAGTTTTGAACGGAAGATATTTCCTTTTTCACCTTAGGCCTCTATGGGCTTCCAAATATCCCTTTGCCAATTCCACAAGAACAGCCTTAGCGAAAGGCTTCTTGAAGGGAAAGATATAACTCTGTGAGATGAATTCACAGAACACAGAGCAGTTTCTCAGAAAGCTTCTTTCCAGTTTTGAACGGAAGATATTTCCTTTTTCACCATAGCCCTCTATGGGCTTCCAAATATCCCTTTGCCAATTCCACAAGAACAGCCTTAGCGAAAGGCTTCTTGAAGGGAAAGATGTAACTCTGTGAGATGAATTCACAGAACACAGAGCAGTTTCTCAGAAAGCTTCTTTCCAGTTTTGAACGGAAGGTATTTCCTTTTTCACCATAGCCCTCTACGGGCTTCCAAATATCGCTTTGCCAATTCCACAAGAACAGCATTAGCGAAAGGCTTCTTGAAGGGAAAGATGTAACTCTGTGAGATGAATTAACAGAACACAGAGCAGTTTCTCAGAAAGCTTCTTTCCAGTTTTCAACGGAAGATATTTCCTTTTTCACCATAGCCCTCTATGGGCTTCCAAATATCCCTTTGCCAATTCCACATGAACAGCCTCAGCGAAAGGCTGCTTGAAGGGAAAGATGTAACTCTGTGAGATGAATTCAGAGAACACAGAGCAGTTTCTCAGAAAGCTTCTTTCCAGTTTTGAACGGAAGATATTACCTTTTTCAACATAGGCCTCTATGGGCTTCCAAATATCCCTTTGCCAATTCCACAAGAACAGCCTTAGCGAAAGGCTTCTTGAAGGGAAAGATGTAACTCTGTGAGATGAATTCACAGAACACAGAGCAGTTTCTCAGAAAGCTTCTTTCCAGTTTTGAATGGAAGATATTTCCTTTTTCACCATAGCCGTCTATGGGCTTCCAAATATCGCTTTGCCAATTCCACAAGAACAGCCTTAGCGAAAGGCTTCTTCAAGGGAAAGATGTAACTCTGTGAGATGAATTAACAGAACACAGAGCAGTTTCTCAGAAAGCTTCTTTCCAGTTTTGAACGGAAGATATTTCCTTTTTCACCATAGCCCTCTATGGGCTTCCAAATATCCCTTTGCCAATTCCACAAGAACAGACTTAGCGAAAGTCTTCTTGAAGGGAAGGATGTAACTCTCTGAGATGAATTAACAGAACACAGAGCAGTTTCTCAGAAAGCTTCTTTCCAGTTTTGAACGGAAGATATTTCCTTTTTCACCATAGCCCTCTATGGGTTTCCAAATATCGCTTTGCCAATTCCACAAGAACAGCCTTAGCGAAAGGCTTCTTGAAGGGAAGGATGTAACTCTGTGAGATGAATTAACAGAACACAGAGCAGTTTGTCAGAAAGCTTCTTTCCAGTTTTGAACGGAAGATATTTCCTTTTTCACCATAGCCGTCTATGGGCTTCCAAATATCCCTTTGCCAACTCCACAAGAACAGTCTTAGCGAAAGGCTTCTTGAAGGGAAAGATGTAACTCTGTGAGATGAATTCACAGAGCACTGAGCAGTTTCTCAGAAAGCTTCTTTCCAGTTTTGAACGGAAGATATTTCCTTTTTCACCATAGCCCTCTATGGGCTTCCAAATATCGCTTTGCCAATTCCACAAGAACAGCCTTAGCGAAAGGCTTCTTGAAGGGAAAGATGTAACTCTGTGAGATGAATTCACAGAACACAGAGCAGTTTCTCAGAAAGCTTCTTTCCAGTTTTGAACGGAAGATATTTCCTTTTTCACCATAGCCCTCTATGGGCTTCCAAATATCCCTTTGCCAATTCCACAAGAACAGCCTTAGCGAAAGGCTTCTTGAAGGGAAAGATGTAACTCTGTGAGATGAATTAACAGAACACAGAGCAGTTTCTCAGAAAGCTTCTTTCCAGTTTTGAACGGAAGATATTTCCTTTTTCACCATAGCCGTCTATGGGCTTCCAAATATCGCTTTGCCAATTCCACAAGAACAGCCTTAGCGAAAGGCTTCTTCAAGGGAAAGATGTAACTCTGTGAGATGAATTAACAGAACACAGAGCAGTTTCTCAGAAAGCTTCTTTCCAGTTTTGAACGGAAGATATTTCCTTTTTCACCATAGCCCTCTATGGGCTTCCAAATATCCCTTTACCAATTCCACAAGAACAGACTTAGCGAAAGTCTTCTTGAAGGGAAGGATGTAACTCTCTGAGATGAATTAACAGAACACAGAGCAGTTTCTCAGAAAGCTTCTTTCCAGTTTTGAACGGAAGATATTTCCTTTTTCACCATAGCCCTCTATGGGTTTCCAAATATCGCTTTGCCAATTCCACAAGAACAGCCTTAGCGAAAGGCTTCTTGAAGGGAAAGATGTAACTCTGTGAGATGAATTCACAGAACACAGAGCAGTTTCTCAGAAAGCTTCTTTCCAGTTTTGAACGGAAGATATTTCCTTTTTCACCATAGCCGTCTATGGGCTTCCAAATATCCCTTTGCCAACTCCACAAGAACAGCCTTAGCGAAAGGCTTCTTGAAGGGAAAGATGTAACTCTGTGAGATGAATTCACAGAGCACTGAGCAGTTTCTCAGAAAGCTTGTTTCCAGTTTTGAACGGAAGATATTTCCTTTTTCACCATAGCCCTCTATGGGCTTCCAAATATCGCTTTGCCAATTCCACAAGAACAACCTTAGCGAAAGGCTTCTTGAAGGGAAAGATGTAACTCTGTGAGATGAATTCACAGAACACAGAGCAGTTTCTCAGAAAGCTTCTTTCCAGTTTTGAACGGAAGATATTTCCTTTTTCACCATAGCCCTCTATGGGCTTCCAAATATCCCTTTGCCAATTCCACAAGAACAGCCTTAGCGAAAGGCTTCTTGAAGGGAAAGATGTAACTCTGTGAGATGAATTAACAGAACACAGAGCAGTTTCTCAGAAAGCTTCTTTCCAGTTTTGAACGGAAGATATTTCCTTTTTCACCATAGCCTTCTATGGGCTTCCAAATATCGCTTTGCCAATTCCACAAGAACAGCCTTAGCGAAAGGCTTCTTGAAGGGAAAGATGTAACTCTGTGAGATGAATTAACAGAACACAGAGCAGTTTCTCAGAAAGCTTCTTTCCAGTTTTGAACGGAAGATATTTCCTTTTTCACCATAGCCGTCTATGGGCTTCCACATATCCCTTTGCCAATTCCACAAGAACAGCCTTAGCGAAAGGCTTGTTGAAGGGAAAGATGTAACTCTGTGAGATGAATTCACAGAACACAGAGCAGTATCTCAGAAAGCTTCTTTCCAGTTTTGAACGGAAGATATTTCCTTTTTCACCATAGCCCTCTAGGGGCTTCCAAATATCCCTTTGCCAATTCCACAAGAACAGCCTTAGCGAAAGGCTTCTTGAAGGGAAAGATGTAACTCTGTGAGATGAATTCAGAGAACACAGAGTAGTTTCTCAGGAAACTTCTTTCCAGTTTTGAACGGAAGATATTTCCTTTTTCACCTTATGCCTCTATGGGCTTCCAAATATCCCTTTGCCAATTCCACAAGAACAGCCTTAGCGAAAGGCTTCTTGAAGGGAAAGATATAACTCTGTGAGATGAATTCACAGAACACAGAGCAGTTTCTCAGAAAGCTTCTTTCCAGTTTTGAACGGAAGATATTTCCTTTTTCACCATAGCCCTCTATGGGCTTCCAAATATCCCTTTGCCAATTCCACAAGAACAGCCTTAGCGAAAGGCTTCTTGAAGGGAAAGATGTAACTCTGTGAGATGAATTCACAGAACACAGAGCAGTTTCTCAGAAAGCTTCTTTCCAGTTTTGAACGGAAGGTATTTCCTTTTTCACCATAGCCCTCTACGGGCTTCCAAATATCGCTTTGCCAATTCCACAAGAACAGCATTAGCGAAAGGCTTCTTGAAGGGAAAGATGTAACTCTGTGAGATGAATTAACAGAACACAGAGCAGTTTCTCAGAAAGCTTCTTTCCAGTTTTCAACGGAAGATATTTCCTTTTTCACCATAGCCCTCTATGGGCTTCCAAATATCCCTTTGCCAATTCCACATGAACAGCCTTAGCGAAAGGCTGCTTGAAGGGAAAGATGTAACTCTGTGAGATGAATTCAGAGAACACAGAGCAGTTTCTCAGAAACCTTCTTTCCAGTTTTGAACGGAAGATATTACCTTTTTCAACATAGGCCTCTATGGGCTTCCAAATATCCCTTTGCCAATTCCACAAGAACAGCCTTAGCGAAAGGCTTCTTGAAGGGAAAGATGTAACTCTGTGAGATGAATTCACAGAACACAGAGCAGTTTCTCAGAAAGCTTCTTTCCAGTTTTGAATGGAAGATATTTCCTTTTTCACCATAGCCGTCTATGGGCTTCCAAATATCGCTTTGCCAATTCCACAAGAACAGCCTTAGCGAAAGGCTTCTTCAAGGGAAAGATGTAACTCTGTGAGATGAATTCACAGAACACAGAGCAGTTTCTCAGAAAGCTTCTTTCCAGTTTTGAACGGAAGATATTTCCTTTTTCACCATAGCCCTCTACGGGCTTCCAAATATCGCTTTGCCAATTCCACAAGAACAGCATTAGCGAAAGGCTTCTTGAAGGGAAAGATGTAACTCTGTGAGGTGAATTTACAGAACACAGAGCAGTTTCTCAGAAAGCTTCTTTCCAGTTTTCAACGGAAGATATTTCCTTTTTCACCATAGCCCTCTATGGGCTTCCAAATATCCCTTTGCCAATTCCACAAGAACAGCCTTAGCGAATGGCTTCTTGAAGGGAAAGATGTAACTCTGTGAGATGAATTCAGAGAACACAGAGCAGTTTCTCAGAAAGCTTCTTTCCAGTTTTGAACGGAAGATATTACCTTTTTCAACATAGGCCTCTATGGGCTTCCAAATATCCCTTTGCCAATTCCACAAGAACAGCCTTAGCGAAAGGCTTCTTGAAGGGAAAGATGTAACTCTGTGAGATGAATTCACAGAACACAGAGCAGTTTCTCAGAAAGCTTCTTTCCAGTTTTGAACGGAAGATATTTCCTTTTTCACCATAGCCGTCTATGGGCTTCCAAATATCGCTTTGCCAATTCCACAAGAACAGCCTTAGCGAAAGGCTTCTTCAAGGGAAAGATGTAACTCTGTGAGATGAATTAACAGAATACAGAGCAGTTTCTCAGAAAGCTTCTTTCCAGTTTTGAACGGAAGATATTTCCTTTTTCACCATAGCCGTCTATGGTCTTCCAAATATCCCTTTGCCAACTCCACAAGAACAGCCTTAGCGAAAGGCTTCTTGAAGGGAAAGATGTAACTCTGTGAGATGAATTCACAGAGCACTGAGCAGTTTCTCAGAAAGCTTGTTTCCAGTTTTGAACGGAAGATATTTCGTTTTTCTCCATAGCCCTCTATGGGCTTCCAAATATCGCTTTGCCAATTCCACAAGAACAGCCTTAGCGAAAGGCTTCTTGAAGGGAAAGATGTAACTCTGTGAGATGAATTCACAGAACGCAGAGCAGTTTCTCAGAAAGCTTCTTTCCAGTTTTGAACGGAAGATATTTCCTTTTTCACCATAGCCCTCTATGGGCTTCCAAATATCCCTTTGCCAATTCCACAAGAACAGCCTTAGCGAAAGGCTTCTTGAAGGGAAAGATGTAACTCTGTGAGATGAATTAACAGAACACAGAGCAGTTTCTCAGAAAGCTTCTTTCCACTTTTGAACGGAAGATATTTCCTTTTTCACCATAGCCCTCTATTGGCTTCCAAATATCGCTTTACCAATTCCACAAGAACAGCCTTAGCGAAAGGCTTCTTGAAGGGAAAGATGTAACTCTGTGAGATGAATTAACAGAACACAGAGCAGTTTCTCAGAAAGCTTCTTTCCAGTTTTGAACGGAAGATATTTCCTTTTTCACCATAGCCTTCTATGGGCTTCCAAATATCCCTTTGCCAATTCCACAAGAACAGCCTTAGCGAAAGGCTTGTTGAAGGGAAAGATGTAACTCTGTGAGATGAATTCACAGAACACAGAGCAGTTTCTCAGAAAGCTTCTTTCCAGTTTTGAACGGAAGATATTTCCTTTTTCACCATAGCCCTCTATGGGCTTCCAAATATCCCTTTGCCAATTCCACAAGAACAGCCTTAGCGAAAGGCTTCTTGAAGGGAAAGACGTAACTCTGTGAGATGAATTCAGAGAACACAGAGTAGTTTCTCAGGAAACTTCTTTCCAGTTTTGAACGGAAGATATTTCCTTTTTCACCTTACGCCTCTATGGGCTTCCAAATATCCCTTTGCCAATTCCACAAGAACAGCCTTAGCGAAAGGCTTCTTGAAGGGAAAGATATAACTCTGTGAGATGAATTCACAGAACACAGAGCAGTTTCTCAGAAAGCTTCTTTCCAGTTTTGAAAGGAAGATATTTCCTTTTTCACCATAGCCGTCTATGGGCTTCCAAATATCCCTTTGCCAATTCCACAAGAACAGCCTTAGCGAAAGGCTTCTTGAAGGGAAAGATGTAACTCTGTGAGATGAATTCACAGAACACAGAGCAGTTTCTCAGAAAGCTTCTTTCCAGTTTTGAACGGAAGGTATTTCCTTTTTCACCATAGCCCTCTACGGGCTTCCAAATATCGCTTTGCCAATTCCACAAGAACAGCATTAGCGAAAGGCTTCTTGAAGGGAAAGATGTAACTCTGTGAGATGAATTAACAGAACACAGAGCAGTTTCTCAGAAAGCTTCTTTCCAGTTTTCAACGGAAGATATTTCCTTTTTCACCATAGCCCTCTATGGGCTTCCAAATATCCCTTTGCCAATTCCACAAGAACAGCCTTAGCGAAAGGCTGCTTGAAGGGAAAGATGTAACTCTGTGAGATGAATTCAGAGAACACAGAGCAGTTTCTCAGAAAGCTTCTTTCCAGTTTTGAACGGAAGATATTACCTTTTTCAACATAGGCCTCTATGGGCTTCCAAATATACCTTTGCCAATTCCACAAGAACAGCCTTAGCGAAAGGCTTCTTGAAGGGAAAGATGTAACTCTGTGAGATGAATTCACAGAACACAGAGCAGTTTCTCAGAAAGCTTCTTTCCAGTTTTGAACAGAAGATATTTCCTTTTTCACCATAGCCGTCTATGGGCTTCCAAATATCGCTTTGCCAATTCCACAAGAACAGCCTTAGCGAAAGACTTCTTCAAGGGAAAGATGTAACTCTGTGAGATGAATTAACAGAACACAGAGCAGTTTCTCAGAAAGCTTCTTTCCAGTTTTGAACGGAAGATATTTCCTTTTTCACCATAGCCCTCTATGGGCTTCCAAATATCCCTTTGCCAATTCCACAAGAACTGACTTAGCGAATGTCTTCTTGAAGGGAAGGATGTAACTCTCTGAGATGAATTAACAGAACACAGAGCAGTTTCTCAGAAAGCTTCTTTCCAGTTTTGAACGGAAGATATTTCCTTTTTCACCATAGCCGTCTATGGGTTTCCAAATATCGCTTTGCCAATTCCACAAGAACAGCCTTAGCGAAAGGCTTCTTGAAGGGAAAGATGTAACTCTGTGAGATGAATTCACAGAACACAGAGCAGTTTCTCAGAAAGCTTCTTTCCAGTTTTGAACGGAATATATTTCCTTTTTCACCATAGCCGTCTATGGGCTTCCCAATATCCCTTTGCCAATTCCACAAGAACAGCCTTAGCGAAAGGCTTCTTGAAGGGAAAGATGTAACTCTGTGAGATGAATTCACAGAGCACTGAGCAGTTTCTCAGAAAGCTTCTTTCCAGTTTTGAACGGAAGATATTTCCTTTTTCACCATAGCCCTCTATGGGCTTCCAAATATCGCTTTGCCAATTCCACAAGAACAGCCTTAGCGAAAGGCTTCTTGAAGGGAAAGATGTAACTCTGTGAGATGAATTCACAGAACACAGAGCAGTTTCTCAGAAAGCTTCTTTCCAGTTTTGAACGGAAGATATTTCCTTTTTCACCATAGCCCTCTATGGGCTTCCAAATATCCCTTTGCCAATTCCACAAGAACAGCCTTAGTGAAAGGCTTCTTGAAGGGAAAGATGTAACTCTGTGAGATGAATTAACAGAACACAGATCAGTTTCTCAGAAAGCTTCTTTCCAGTTTTGAACGGAAGATATTTCCTTTTTCACCATAGCCCTCTATGGGCTTCCAAATATCCCTTTGCCAATTCCACAAGAACAGCCTTAGCGAAAGGCTTCTTGAAGGGAAAGATGTAACTCTGTGAGATGAATTAACAGAACACAGAGCAGTTTCTCAGAAAGCTTCCTTCCAGTTTTGAACGGAAGATATTTCCTTTTTCACCATAGCCCTCTATGGGCTTCCAAATATCGCTTTGCCAATTCCACAAGAACAGCCTTAGCGAAAGGCTTCTTGAAGGGAAAGATGTAACTCTGTGAGATGAATTAACAGAACACAGAGCAGTTTCTCAGAAAGCTTCTTTCCAGTTTTGAACGGAAGATATTTCCTTTTTCACCATAGCCGTCTATGGGCTTCCAAATATCCCTTTGCCAATTCCACAAGAACAGCCTTAGCGAAAGGCTTGTTGAAGGGAAAGTTGTAACTCTGTGAGATGAATTCACAGAACACAGAGCAGTTTCTCAGAAAGATTCTTTCCAGTTTTGAACGGAAGATATTTCCTTTTTCACCATAGCCCTCTATGGGCTTCCAAATATCCCTTTGCCAATTCCACAAGAACAGCCTTAGCGAAAGGCTTCTTGAAGGGAAAGATGTAACTCTGTGAGATGAATTCAGAGAACACAGAGTAGTTTCTCAGGAAACTTCTTTCCAGTTTTGAACGGAAGATATTTCCTTTTTCACCTTACGCCTCTAAGGGCTTCCAAATATACCTTTGCCAATTCCACAAGAACAGCCTTAGCGAAAGGCTTCTTGAAGGGAAAGATATAACTCTGTGAGATGAATTCACAGAACACAGAGCAGTTTCTCAGAAAGCTTCTTTCCAGTTTTGAAAGGAAGATATTTCCTTTTTCACCATAGCCGTCTATGGGCTTCCAAATATCCCTTTGCCAATTCCACAAGAACAGCCTTAGCGAAAGGCTTCTTGAAGGGAAAGATGTAACTCTGTGAGATGAATTCACAGAACACAGAGCAGTTTCTCAGAAAGCTTCTTTCCAGTTTTGAACGGAAGGTATTTCCTTTTTCACCATAGCCCTCTACGGGCTTCCAAATATCGCTTTGCCAATTCCACAAGAACAGCATTAGAGAAAGGCTTCTTGAAGGGAAAGATGTAACTCTGTGAGATGAATTAACAGAACACAGAGCAGTTTCTCAGAAAGCTTCTTTCCAGTTTTCAACGGAAGATATTTCCTTTTTCACCATAGCCCTCTATGGGCTTCCAAATATCCCTTTGCCAATTCCACAAGAACAGCCTTAGCGAAAGGCTGCTTGAAGGGAAAGATGTAACTCTGTGAGATGAATTCAGAGAACACAGAGCAGTTTTTCAGAAAGCTTCTTTCCAGTTTTGAACGGAAGATATTACCTTTTTCAACATAGGCCTCTATGGGCTTCCAAATATACCTTTGCCAATTCCACAAGAACAGCCTTAGCGAAAGGCTTCTTGAAGGGAAAGATGTAACTCTGTGAGATGAATTCACAGAACACAGAGCAGTTTCTCAGAAAGCTTCTTTCCAGTTTTGAACGGAAGATATTTCCTTTTTCACCATAGCCGTCTATGGGCTTCCAAATATCGCTTTGCCAATTCCACAAGAACAGCCTTAGCGAAAGACTTCTTCAAGGGAAAGATGTAACTCTGTGAGATGAATTAACAGAACACAGAGCAGTTTCTCAGAAAGCTTCTTTCCAGTTTTGAACGGAAGATATTTCCTTTTTCACCATAGCCCTCTATGGGCTTCCAAATATCCCTTTGCCAATTCCACAAGAACAGCCTTAGCGAAAGGCTGCTTGAAGGGAAAGATGTAACTCTGTGAGATGAATTCAGAGAACACAGAGCAGTTTCTCAGAAAGCTTCTTTCCAGTTTTGAACGGAAGATATTACCTTTTTCAACATAGGCCTCTATGGGCTTCCAAATATACCTTTGCCAATTCCACAAGAACAGCCTTAGCGAAAGGCTTCTTGAAGGGAAAGATGTAACTCTGTGAGATGAATTCACAGAACACAGAGCAGTTTCTCAGAAAGCTTCTTTCCAGTTTTGAACAGAAGATATTTCCTTTTTCACCATAGCCGTCTATGGGCTTCCAAATATCGCTTTGCCAATTCCACAAGAACAGCCTTAGCGAAAGACTTCTTCAAGGGAAAGATGTAACTCTGTGAGATGAATTAACAGAACACAGAGCAGTTTCTCAGAAAGCTTCTTTCCAGTTTTGAACGGAAGATATTTCCTTTTTCACCATAGCCCTCTATGGGCTTCCAAATATCCCTTTGCCAATTCCACAAGAACTGACTTAGCGAATGTCTTCTTGAAGGGAAGGATGTAACTCTCTGAGATGAATTAACAGAACACAGAGCAGTTTCTCAGAAAGCTTCTTTCCAGTTTTGAACGGAAGATATTTCCTTTTTCACCATAGCCGTCTATGGGTTTCCAAATATCGCTTTGCCAATTCCACAAGAACAGCCTTAGCGAAAGGCTTCTTGAAGGGAAAGATGTAACTCTGTGAGATGAATTCACAGAACACAGAGCAGTTTCTCAGAAAGCTTCTTTCCAGTTTTGAACGGAATATATTTCCTTTTTCACCATAGCCGTCTATGGGCTTCCCAATATCCCTTTGCCAATTCCACAAGAACAGCCTTAGCGAAAGGCTTCTTGAAGGGAAAGATGTAACTCTGTGAGATGAATTCACAGAGCACTGAGCAGTTTCTCAGAAAGCTTCTTTCCAGTTTTGAACGGAAGATATTTCCTTTTTCACCATAGCCCTCTATGGGCTTCCAAATATCGCTTTGCCAATTCCACAAGAACAGCCTTAGCGAAAGGCTTCTTGAAGGGAAAGATGTAACTCTGTGAGATGAATTCACAGAACACAGAGCAGTTTCTCAGAAAGCTTCTTTCCAGTTTTGAACGGAAGATATTTCCTTTTTCACCATAGCCCTCTATGGGCTTCCAAATATCCCTTTGCCAATTCCACAAGAACAGCCTTAGTGAAAGGCTTCTTGAAGGGAAAGATGTAACTCTGTGAGATGAATTAACAGAACACAGATCAGTTTCTCAGAAAGCTTCTTTCCAGTTTTGAACGGAAGATATTTCCTTTTTCACCATAGCCCTCTATGGGCTTCCAAATATCCCTTTGCCAATTCCACAAGAACAGCCTTAGCGAAAGGCTTCTTGAAGGGAAAGATGTAACTCTGTGAGATGAATTAACAGAACACAGAGCAGTTTCTCAGAAAGCTTCCTTCCAGTTTTGAACGGAAGATATTTCCTTTTTCACCATAGCCCTCTATGGGCTTCCAAATATCGCTTTGCCAATTCCACAAGAACAGCCTTAGCGAAAGGCTTCTTGAAGGGAAAGATGTAACTCTGTGAGATGAATTAACAGAACACAGAGCAGTTTCTCAGAAAGCTTCTTTCCAGTTTTGAACGGAAGATATTTCCTTTTTCACCATAGCCGTCTATGGGCTTCCAAATATCCCTTTGCCAATTCCACAAGAACAGCCTTAGCGAAAGGCTTGTTGAAGGGAAAGTTGTAACTCTGTGAGATGAATTCACAGAACACAGAGCAGTTTCTCAGAAAGATTCTTTCCAGTTTTGAACGGAAGATATTTCCTTTTTCACCATAGCCCTCTATGGGCTTCCAAATATCCCTTTGCCAATTCCACAAGAACAGCCTTAGCGAAAGGCTTCTTGAAGGGAAAGATGTAACTCTGTGAGATGAATTCAGAGAACACAGAGTAGTTTCTCAGGAAACTTCTTTCCAGTTTTGAACGGAAGATATTTCCTTTTTCACCTTACGCCTCTAAGGGCTTCCAAATATACCTTTGCCAATTCCACAAGAACAGCCTTAGCGAAAGGCTTCTTGAAGGGAAAGATATAACTCTGTGAGATGAATTCACAGAACACAGAGCAGTTTCTCAGAAAGCTTCTTTCCAGTTTTGAAAGGAAGATATTTCCTTTTTCACCATAGCCGTCTATGGGCTTCCAAATATCCCTTTGCCAATTCCACAAGAACAGCCTTAGCGAAAGGCTTCTTGAAGGGAAAGATGTAACTCTGTGAGATGAATTCACAGAACACAGAGCAGTTTCTCAGAAAGCTTCTTTCCAGTTTTGAACGGAAGGTATTTCCTTTTTCACCATAGCCCTCTACGGGCTTCCAAATATCGCTTTGCCAATTCCACAAGAACAGCATTAGAGAAAGGCTTCTTGAAGGGAAAGATGTAACTCTGTGAGATGAATTAACAGAACACAGAGCAGTTTCTCAGAAAGCTTCTTTCCAGTTTTCAACGGAAGATATTTCCTTTTTCACCATAGCCCTCTATGGGCTTCCAAATATCCCTTTGCCAATTCCACAAGAACAGCCTTAGCGAAAGGCTGCTTGAAGGGAAAGATGTAACTCTGTGAGATGAATTCAGAGAACACAGAGCAGTTTTTCAGAAAGCTTCTTTCCAGTTTTGAACGGAAGATATTACCTTTTTCAACATAGGCCTCTATGGGCTTCCAAATATACCTTTGCCAATTCCACAAGAACAGCCTTAGCGAAAGGCTTCTTGAAGGGAAAGATGTAACTCTGTGAGATGAATTCACAGAACACAGAGCAGTTTCTCAGAAAGCTTCTTTCCAGTTTTGAACGGAAGATATTTCCTTTTTCACCATAGCCGTCTATGGGCTTCCAAATATCGCTTTGCCAATTCCACAAGAACAGCCTTAGCGAAAGACTTCTTCAAGGGAAAGATGTAACTCTGTGAGATGAATTAACAGAACACAGAGCAGTTTCTCAGAAAGCTTCTTTCCAGTTTTGAACGGAAGATATTTCCTTTTTCACCATAGCCCTCTATGGGCTTCCAAATATCCCTTTGCCAATTCCACAAGAACAGACTTAGCGAATGTCTTCTTGAAGGGAAGGATGTAACTCTCTGAGATGAATTAACAGAACACAGAGCAGTTTCTCAGAAAGCTTCTTTCCAGTTTTGAACGGAAGATATTTCCTTTTTCACCATAGCCCTCTATGGGTTTCCAAATATCGCTTTGCCAATTCCACAAGAACAGCCTTAGCGAAAGGCTTGTTGAAGGGAAAGATGTAACTCTGTGAGATGAATTCACAGAACACAGAGCAGTTTCTCAGAAAGCTTCTTTCCAGTTTTGAACGGAAGATATTTCCTTTTTCACCATAGCCCTCTATGGGCTTCCAAATATCCCTTTGCCAATTCCACAAGAACAGCCTTAGCGAAAGGCTTCTTGAAGGGAAAGATGTAACTCTGTGAGATGAATTAACAGAACACAGAGCAGTTTCTCAGAAAGCTTCTTTCCAGTTTTGAACGGAAGATATTTCCTTTTTCACCATAGCCCTCTATGGGCTTCCAAATATCGCTTTGCCAATTCCACAAGAACAGCCTTAGCGAAAGGCTTCTTGAAGGGAAAGATGTAACTCTGTGAGATGAATTAACAGAACACAGAGCAGTTTCTCAGAAAGCTTCTTTCCAGTTTTGAACGGAAGATATTTCCTTTTTCACCATAGCCGTCTACGGGCTTCCAAATATCCCTTTGCCAATTCCACAAGAACAGCCTTAGCGAAAGGCTTGTTGAAGGGAAAGATGTAACTCTGTGAGATGAATTCACAGAACACTGAGCAGTTTCTCAGAAAGCTTCTTTCCAGTTTTGAACGGAAGATATTTCCTTTTTCACCATAGCCCTCTATGGGCTTCCAAATATCCCTTTGCCAATTCCACAAGAACAGCCTTAGCGAAAGGCTTCTTGAAGGGAAAGACGTAACTCTGTGAGATGAATTCAGAGAACACAGAGTAGTTTCTCAGGAAACTTCTTTCCAGTTTTGAACGGAAGATATTTCCTTTTTCACCTTACGCCTCTATGGGCTTCCAAATATCCCTTTGCCAATTCCACAAGAACAGCCTTAGCGAAAGGCTTCTTGAAGGGAAAGATATAACTCTGTGAGATGAATTCACAGAACACAGAGCAGTTTCTCAGAAAGCTTCTTTCCAGTTTTGAAAGGAAGATATTTCCTTTTTCACCATAGCCGTCTATGGGCTTCCAAATATCCCTTTGCCAATTCCACAAGAACAGCCTTAGCGAAAGGCTTCTTGAAGGGAAAGATGTAACTCTGTGAGATGAATTCACAGAACACAGAGCAGTTTCTCAGAAAGCTTCTTTCCAGTTTTGAACGGAAGGTATTTCCTTTTTCACCATAGCCCTCTACGGGCTTCCAAATATCGCTTTGCCAATTCCACAAGAACAGCATTAGCGAAAGGCTTCTTGAAGGGAAAGATGTAACTCTGTGAGATGAATTAACAGAACACAGAGCAGTTTCTCAGAAAGCTTCTTTCCAGTTTTCAACGGAAGATATTTCCTTTTTCACCATAGCCCTCTATGGGCTTCCAAATATCCCTTTGCCAATTCCACAAGAACAGCCTTAGCGAAAGGCTGCTTGAAGGGAAAGATGTAACTCTGTGAGATGAATTCAGAGAACACAGAGCAGTTTCTCAGAAAGCTTCTTTCCAGTTTTGAACGGAAGATATTACCTTTTTCAACATAGGCCTCTATGGGCTTCCAAATATACCTTTGCCAATTCCACAAGAACAGCCTTAGCGAAAGGCTTCTTGAAGGGAAAGATGTAACTCTGTGAGATGAATTCACAGAACACAGAGCAGTTTCTCAGAAAGCTTCTTTCCAGTTTTGAACAGAAGATATTTCCTTTTTCACCATAGCCGTCTATGGGCTTCCAAATATCGCTTTGCCAATTCCACAAGAACAGCCTTAGCGAAAGACTTCTTCAAGGGAAAGATGTAACTCTGTGAGATGAATTAACAGAACACAGAGCAGTTTCTCAGAAAGCTTCTTTCCAGTTTTGAACGGAAGATATTTCCTTTTTCACCATAGCCCTCTATGGGCTTCCAAATATCCCTTTGCCAATTCCACAAGAACTGACTTAGCGAATGTCTTCTTGAAGGGAAGGATGTAACTCTCTGAGATGAATTAACAGAACACAGAGCAGTTTCTCAGAAAGCTTCTTTCCAGTTTTGAACGGAAGATATTTCCTTTTTCACCATAGCCGTCTATGGGTTTCCAAATATCGCTTTGCCAATTCCACAAGAACAGCCTTAGCGAAAGGCTTCTTGAAGGGAAAGATGTAACTCTGTGAGATGAATTCACAGAACACAGAGCAGTTTCTCAGAAAGCTTCTTTCCAGTTTTGAACGGAATATATTTCCTTTTTCACCATAGCCGTCTATGGGCTTCCCAATATCCCTTTGCCAATTCCACAAGAACAGCCTTAGCGAAAGGCTTCTTGAAGGGAAAGATGTAACTCTGTGAGATGAATTCACAGAGCACTGAGCAGTTTCTCAGAAAGCTTCTTTCCAGTTTTGAACGGAAGATATTTCCTTTTTCACCATAGCCCTCTATGGGCTTCCAAATATCGCTTTGCCAATTCCACAAGAACAGCCTTAGCGAAAGGCTTCTTGAAGGGAAAGATGTAACTCTGTGAGATGAATTCACAGAACACAGAGCAGTTTCTCAGAAAGCTTCTTTCCAGTTTTGAACGGAAGATATTTCCTTTTTCACCATAGCCCTCTATGGGCTTCCAAATATCCCTTTGCCAATTCCACAAGAACAGCCTTAGTGAAAGGCTTCTTGAAGGGAAAGATGTAACTCTGTGAGATGAATTAACAGAACACAGATCAGTTTCTCAGAAAGCTTCTTTCCAGTTTTGAACGGAAGATATTTCCTTTTTCACCATAGCCCTCTATGGGCTTCCAAATATCCCTTTGCCAATTCCACAAGAACAGCCTTAGCGAAAGGCTTCTTGAAGGGAAAGATGTAACTCTGTGAGATGAATTAACAGAACACAGAGCAGTTTCTCAGAAAGCTTCCTTCCAGTTTTGAACGGAAGATATTTCCTTTTTCACCATAGCCCTCTATGGGCTTCCAAATATCGCTTTGCCAATTCCACAAGAACAGCCTTAGCGAAAGGCTTCTTGAAGGGAAAGATGTAACTCTGTGAGATGAATTAACAGAACACAGAGCAGTTTCTCAGAAAGCTTCTTTCCAGTTTTGAACGGAAGATATTTCCTTTTTCACCATAGCCGTCTATGGGCTTCCAAATATCCCTTTGCCAATTCCACAAGAACAGCCTTAGCGAAAGGCTTGTTGAAGGGAAAGTTGTAACTCTGTGAGATGAATTCACAGAACACAGAGCAGTTTCTCAGAAAGATTCTTTCCAGTTTTGAACGGAAGATATTTCCTTTTTCACCATAGCCCTCTATGGGCTTCCAAATATCCCTTTGCCAATTCCACAAGAACAGCCTTAGCGAAAGGCTTCTTGAAGGGAAAGATGTAACTCTGTGAGATGAATTCAGAGAACACAGAGTAGTTTCTCAGGAAACTTCTTTCCAGTTTTGAACGGAAGATATTTCCTTTTTCACCTTACGCCTCTAAGGGCTTCCAAATATACCTTTGCCAATTCCACAAGAACAGCCTTAGCGAAAGGCTTCTTGAAGGGAAAGATATAACTCTGTGAGATGAATTCACAGAACACAGAGCAGTTTCTCAGAAAGCTTCTTTCCAGTTTTGAAAGGAAGATATTTCCTTTTTCACCATAGCCGTCTATGGGCTTCCAAATATCCCTTTGCCAATTCCACAAGAACAGCCTTAGCGAAAGGCTTCTTGAAGGGAAAGATGTAACTCTGTGAGATGAATTCACAGAACACAGAGCAGTTTCTCAGAAAGCTTCTTTCCAGTTTTGAACGGAAGGTATTTCCTTTTTCACCATAGCCCTCTACGGGCTTCCAAATATCGCTTTGCCAATTCCACAAGAACAGCATTAGCGAAAGGCTTCTTGAAGGGAAAGATGTAACTCTGTGAGATGAATTAACAGAACACAGAGCAGTTTCTCAGAAAGCTTCTTTCCAGTTTTCAACGGAAGATATTTCCTTTTTCACCATAGCCCTCTATGGGCTTCCAAATATCCCTTTGCCAATTCCACAAGAACAGCCTTAGCGAAAGGCTGCTTGAAGGGAAAGATGTAACTCTGTGAGATGAATTCAGAGAACACAGAGCAGTTTTTCAGAAAGCTTCTTTCCAGTTTTGAACGGAAGATATTACCTTTTTCAACATAGGCCTCTATGGGCTTCCAAATATACCTTTGCCAATTCCACAAGAACAGCCTTAGCGAAAGGCTTCTTGAAGGGAAAGATGTAACTCTGTGAGATGAATTCACAGAACACAGAGCAGTTTCTCAGAAAGCTTCTTTCCAGTTTTGAACGGAAGATATTTCCTTTTTCACCATAGCCGTCTATGGGCTTCCAAATATCGCTTTGCCAATTCCACAAGAACAGCCTTAGCGAAAGACTTCTTCAAGGGAAAGATGTAACTCTGTGAGATGAATTAACAGAACACAGAGCAGTTTCTCAGAAAGCTTCTTTCCAGTTTTGAACGGAAGATATTTCCTTTTTCACCATAGCCCTCTATGGGCTTCCAAATATCCCTTTGCCAATTCCACAAGAACAGACTTAGCGAATGTCTTCTTGAAGGGAAGGACGTAACTCTCTGAGATGAATTAACAGAACACAGAGCAGTTTCTCAGAAAGCTTCTTTCCAGTTTTGAACGGAAGATATTTCCTTTTTCACCATAGCCCTCTATGGGTTTCCAAATATCGCTTTGCCAATTCCACAAGAACAGCCTTAGCGAAAGGCTTCTTGAAGGGAAAGATGTAACTCTGTGAGATGAATTCACAGAACACAGAGCAGTTTCTCAGAAAGCTTCTTTCCAGTTTTGAACGGAAGATATTTCCTTTTTCACCATAGCCCTCTATGGGCTTCCAAATATCCCTTTGCCAATTCCACAAGAACAGCCTTAGCGAAAGGCTTCTTGAAGGGAAAGATGTAACTCTGTGAGATGAATTAACAGAACACAGAGCAGTTTCTCAGAAAGCTTCTTTCCAGTTTTGAACGGAAGATATTTCCTTTTTCACCATAGCCCTCTAAGGGCTTCCAAATATCGCTTTGCCAATTCCACAAGAACAGCCTTAGCGAAAGGCTTCTTGAAGGGAAAGATGTAACTCTGTGAGATGAATTAACAGAACACAGAGCAGTTTCTCAGAAAGCTTCTTTCCAGTTTTGAACGGAAGATATTTCCTTTTTCACCATAGCCGTCTACGGGCTTCCAAATATCCCTTTGCCAATTCCACAAGAACAGCCTTAGCGAAAGGCTTGTTGAAGGGAAAGATGTAACTCTGTGAGATGAATTCACAGAACACTGAGCAGTTTCTCAGAAAGCTTCTTTCCAGTTTTGAACGGAAGATATTTCCTTTTTCACCATAGCCCTCTACGGGCTTCCAAATATCGCTTTGCCAATTCCACAAGAACAGCCTTAGCGAAAGACTTCTTGAAGGGAAAGATGTAACTCTGTGAGATGAATTCACAGAACACAGAGCAGTTTCTCAGAAAGCTTCTTTCCAGTTTTGAACGGAAGATATTTCCTTTTTCACCATAGTCCTCTATGGGCTTCCAAATATCCCTTTGCCAATTCCACAAGAACAGCCTTAGCGAAAGGCTTCTTGAAGGGAAAGATGTAACTCTCTGAGATGAATTCAGAGAACACAGAGCAGTTTCTCAGAAAACTTCTTTCCAGTTTTGAACGGAAGATATTTCCTTTTTCACCATAGGCCTCTATGGGCTTCCAAATATCCCTTTGCCAATTCCACAAGAACAGCCTTAGCGAAAGGCTTCTTGAAGGGAAAGATGTAACTCTGTGAGATGAATTCACAGAACACAGAGCAGTTTCTCAGAAAGCTTCTTTCCGATTTTGAACGGAAGATATTTCCTTTTTCACCATAGCCGTCTATGGGTTTCCAAATATCCCTTTGCCAATTCCACAAGAACAGACTTAGCCAAACGCTTCTTGAAGGGAAAGATGTAACTCTGTGAGATGAATTAACAGAACACAGAGCAGTTTCTCAGAAAGCTTCTTTCCAGTTTTGAACGGAAGATATTTCCTTTTTCACCATAGCCCTCTATGGGCTTCCAAATATCCCTTTGCCAATTCCACAAGAACAGCCTTAGCGAAAGGCTTCTTGAAGGGAAAGATGAAACTCTGTGAGATGAATTCAGAGAACACAGAGCAGTTTCTCAGAAAGCTTCTTTCCAGTTTTGAACGAAAGATATTTCCTTTTTCACCATAGGCCTCTATGGGCTTCCAAATATCCCTTTGCCAATTCCACAAGAACAGCCTTAGCGAAAGGCTTCTTGAAGGGAAAGATGTATCTCTGTGAGATGAATTCACAGAACACAGAGCAGTTTCTCAGAAAGCTTCTTTCCAGTTTTGAACGGAAGATATTTCCTTTTTCACCATAGCCGTCTATGGGCTTCCAAATATCCCTTTGCCAATTCCACAAGAACAGCCTTAGCGAAAGGCTTCTTGAAGGGAAAGATGTAACTCTGTGAGATGAATTAACAGAACACAGAGCAGTTTCTCAGAAAGCTTCTTTCCAGTTTTGAACGGAAGATATTTCCTTTTTCACCATAGCCCTCTAAGGGCTTCCAAATATCGCTTTGCCAATTCCACAAGAACAGCCTTAGCACAAGGCTTCTTGAAGGGAAAGATGTATCTCTGTGAGATGAATTCACAGAGCACTGAGCAGTTTCTCAGAAAGCTTCTTTCCAGTTTTGAACGGAAGATATTTCCTTTTTCACCATAGCCCTCTATGGGCTTCCAAATATCGCTTTGCCAATTCCACAAGAACAGCCTTAGCGAAAAGCTTCTTGAAGGGAAAGATGTAACTCTGTGAGATGAATTCACAGAACACAGAGCAGTTTCTCAGAAAGCTTTTTTCCAGTTTTGAACGTAAGATATTTCCTTTTTCACCATAGCCCTCTATGGGCTTCCAAATATCCCTTTGCCAATTCCACAAGAACAGCCTTAGCGAAAGGCTTCTTGAAGGGAAAGATGTAACTCTGTGAGATGAATTAACAAAACACAGAGCAGTTTCTCAGAAAGCTTCTTTCCAGTTTTGAACGGAAGATATTTCCTTTTTCACCATAGCCCTCTATGGGCTTCCAAATATCGCTTTGCCAATTCCACAAGAACAGCCTTAGCGAAAGGCTTCTTGAAGGGAAAGATGTAACTCTGTGAGATGAATTAACAGAACACAGAGCAGTTTCTCGGAAAGCTTCTTTCCAGTTTTGAACGGAAGATATTTCCTTCTTCACCATAGCCGTCTATGGGCTTCCAAATATCCCTTTGCCAATTCCACAAGAACAGCCTTAGCGAAAGGCTTCTTGAAGGGAAAGATGTAACTCTGTGAGATGAATTCACAGAACACTGAGCAGTTTCTCAGAAATCTTCTTTCCAGTTTTGAACGGAAGATATTTCCTTTTTCACCATAGCCCTCTACGGGCTTCCAAATATCGCTTTGCCAATTCCACAAGAACAGCCTTAGCGAAAGACTTCTTGAAGGGAAAGATGTAACTCTGTGAGATGAATTCACAGAACACAGAGCAGTTTCTCAGAAAGCTTCTTTCCAGTTTTGAACGGAAGATATTTCCTTTTTCACCATAGCCCTCTATGGGCTTCCAAATATCCCTTTGCCAATTCCACAAGAACAGCCTTAACGAAAGGCTTCTTGAAGGGAAAGATGTAACTCCGTGAGATGAATTCAGAGAACACAGAGCAGTTTCTCAGAAAACTTCTTTCCAGTTTTGAACGGAAGATATTTCCTTTTTCACCATAGGCCTCTATGGGCTTCCAAATATCCCTTTGCCAATTCCACAAGAACAGCCTTAGCGAATGGCTTCTTGAAGGGAAAGATGTAACTCTGTGAGATGAATTCACAGAACACAGAGCAGTTTCTCAGAAAGCTTCTTTCCAATTTTGAACGGAAGATATTTCCTTTTTCACCATAGCCGTCTATGGGTTTCCAAATATCCCTTTGCCAATTCCACAAGAACAGACTTAGCCAAAAGCTTCTTGAAGGGAAAGATGTAACTCTGTGAGATGAATTCACAGAACACAGAGCAGTTTCTCAGAAAGCTTCTTTCCAGTTTTGAACGGAAGATATTTCCTTTTTCACCATAGCCCTCTATGGGCTTCCAAATATCCCTTTGCCAATTCCACAAGAACAGCCTTAGCGAAAGGCTTCTTGAAGGGAAAGATGTAACTCTGTGAGATGAATTCAGAGAACACAGAGCAGTTTCTCAGAAAGCTTCTTTCCAGTTTTGAACGAAAGATATTTCCTTTTTCACCATAGGCCTCTATGGGCTTCCAAATATCCCTTTGCCAATTCCCCAAGAACAGCCTTAGCGAAAGGCTTCTTGAAGGGAAAGATGTAACTCTGTGAGATGAATTCACAGAACACAATGCAGTTTCTCAGAAAGCTTCTTTCCAATTTTGAACGGAAGATATTTCCTTTTTCACCATAGCCGTCTATGGGCTTCCAAATATCCCTTTGCCAATTCCACAAGAACAGCCTTAGCGAAAGGCTTCTTGAAGGGAAAGATGTAACTCTGTGAGATGAATTAACAGAACACAGAGCAGTTTCTCAGAAAGCTTCTTTCCAGTTTTGAACGGAAGATATTTCCTTTTTCACCGTAGCCCTCTATGGGCTTCCAAATATCCCTTTGCCAATTCCACAAGAACAGACTTAGGGAAAGTCTCCTTGAAGGGAAAGATGTAACCCTGTGAGATGAATTAACAGAACACAGAGCAGTTTCTCAGAAAGCTTCTTTCCAGTTTTGAACGGAAGATATTTCGTTTTTCACCATAGCCCTCTATGGGCTTCCAAATATCGCTTTGCCAATTCCACAAGAACAGCCTTAGCGAAAGGCTTCTTGAAGGGAAAGATGTAACTCTGTGAGATGAATTCACAGAACACAGAGCAGTTTCTCAGAAAGCTTCTTTCCAGTTTTGAACGGAAGATATTTCCTTTTTCACCATAGCCCTCTATGGGCTTCCAAATATCCCTTTGCCAATTCCACAAGAACAGCCTTAGCGAAAGGCTTCTTGAAGGGAAAGATGTAACTCTGTGAGATGAATTCACAGAACACAGAGCAGTTTCTCAGAAAGCTTCTTTCCAGTTTTGAACGGAAGATATTTCCTTTTTCACCATAGCCCTCTACGGGCTTCCAAATATCGCTTTGCCAATTCCACAAGAACAGCCTTAGCGAAAGGCTTCTTGAAGGGAAATATGTAACTCTGTGAGATGAATTCACAGAACACACAGCAGTTTCTCAGAATGCTTCTTTCCAGTTTTGAACGGAAGATATTTCCTTTTTCACCATAGCCCTCTAAGGGCTTCCAAATATCCCTTTGCCAATTCCACAAGAACAGCCTTAGCGACAGGCTTCTTGAAGGGAAAGATGTAACTCTGTGAGATGAATTCAGAGAACACAGAGCAGTTTCTCAGAAAACTTCTTTCCAGTTTTGAACGGAAGATATTTCCTTTTTCACCATAGGCCTCTAAGGGCTTCCAAATATCCCTTTGCCAATTCCACAAGAACAACCTTAGCGAAAGGCTTCTTGAAGGGAAAGATGTAACTCTGTGAGATGAATTCACAGAACACAGAGCAGTTTCTCAGAAAGCTTCTTTCCAGTTTTCAACGGAAGATATTTCCTTTTTCACCATAACCGTCTATGGGCTTCCAAATATCCCTTTGCCAAATCCACAAGAACAGCCTTAGCGAAAGGCTTCTTGAAGGGAAAGATGTAACTCTGTGAGATGAATTCACAGAACACAGAGAAGTTTCTCAGAAAGCTTCTTTCCAGTTTTGAACGGAAGATATTTCCTTTTTCACCATAGCCCTCTACGGGCTTCCAAATATCGCTTTGCCAATTCCACAAGAACAGCCTTAGCGAAAGGCTTCTTGAAGGGAAAGATGTAACTCTGTGAGATGAATTCAGAGAACACAGAGCAGTTTCTCAGAAAGCTTCTTTCCAGTTTTGAACGGAAGATATTTCCTTTTTCACCATAGCCCTCTATGGGCTTCCAAATATCCCTTTGCCAATTCCACAAGAACAGCCTTAGCGAAAGGCTTCTTGAAGGGAAAGATGTAACTCTGTGAGATGAATTCACAGAACACAGAGCAGTTTCTCAGAAAGCTTCTTTCCAGTTTTCAACGGAAGATATTTCCTTTTTCACCATAGCCGTCTATGGGATTCCAAATATCCCTTTGCCATTCCACAAGAACAGCCTTAGCGAAAGGCTTCTTGAAGGGAAAGATGTAACTCTGTGAGATGAATTCAGAGAACACAGAGAAGTTTCTCAGAAAGCTTCTTTCCAGTTTTGAACGGAAGATATTTCCTTTTTCACCATAGCCCTCTACGGGCTTCCAAATATCCCTTTGCCAATTCCACAAGAACAGCCTTAGCGAAAGGCTTCTGGAAGGGAAAGATGTAACTCTGTGAGATGAATTCAGAGAACACAGAGCAGTTTCTCAGAAAGCTTCTTTCCAGTTTTGAACGGAAGATATTTCCTTTTTCACCGTAGGCCTCTATGGGCTTCCAAATATCCCTTTGCCAATACCACAAGAAAAGCCTTAGCGAAAGGCTTCTTGAAGGGAAAGATGTAACTCTGTGAGATGAATTCACAGAACACAGAGCAGTTTCTCAGAAAGCTTCTTTAAAGTTTTGAACGGAAGATATTTCCTTTTTACCTTAGCCGTCTATGGGCTTCCAAATATCCCTTTGCCAATTCCACAAGAACAGCCTTAGCCAAAGGCTTCTTGAAGGGAGAGATGTAACTCTGTGAGATGAATTCAGAGAACACAGAGCAGTATCTCAGAAAGCTTCTTTCCAGTTTTGAACGGAAGATATTTCCTTTTTCACCATAGCCCTCTATGGGCTTCCAAATATCCCTTTGCCAATTCCACAAGAACAGCCTTAGCGAAAGGCTTCTTGAAGGGAAAGATGTAACTCTGTGAGATGAATTCAGAGAACACAGAGCAGTTTCTCAGAAAGCTTCTTTCCAGTTTTGAACGGAAGATATTTCCTTTTTCACCATAGCCGTCTATGGGCTTCCAAATATCGCTTTGCCAATTCCACAAGAACAGCCTTAGCGAAGGGCTTCTTGAAGGGAAAGATGTAACTCTGTGAGATGAATTAACAGAACACAGAGCAGTTTCTCAGAAAGCTTCTTTCCAGTTTTGAACGGAAGATATTTCCTTTTTCACCATAGCCCTCTATGGGCTTCCAAATATCCCTTTGCCAATTCCACAAGAACAGACTTAGGGAAAGTCTCCTTGAAGGGAAAGATGTAACTCTGTGAGATGAATTAACAGAACACAGAGCAGTTTCTGAGAAAGCTTCTTTCCAGTTTTGAACGGAAGATATTTCGTTTTTCACCATAGCCCTCTATGGGCTTCCAAATATCGCTTTGCCAATTCCACAAGAACAGCCTTAGCGAAAGGCTTCTTGAAGGGAAAGATGTAACTCTGTGAGATGAATTCACAGAACACAGAGCAGTTTCTCAGAAAGCTTCTTTCCAGTTTTGAACGGAAGATATTTCCTTTTTCACCATAGCCCTCTATGGGCTTCCAAATATCCCTTTGCCAATTCCACAAGAACAGACTTAGCGAAAGGCTTCTTGAAGGGAAAGATGTAACTCTGTGAGATGAATTCACAGAACACAGAGCAGTTTCTCAGAAAGCTTCTTTCCAGTTTGGAACGGAAGATATTTCCTTTTTCACCATAGCCCTCTACGGGTTTCCAAATATCGCTTTGCCAATTCCACAAGAACAGCCTTAGCGAAAGGCTTCTTGAAGGGAAAGATGTAACTCTGTGAGATGAATTCACAGAACACAGAGCAGTTTCTCAGAAAGCTTCTTTCCAGTTTTGAACGGAAGATATTTCCTTTTTCAACATAGGCCTCTAGGGGCTTCCAAATATCCCTTTGCCAATTCCACAAGAACAGCCTTAGCGAAAGGCTTCTTGAAGGGAACGATGTAACTCTGTGAGATGAATTCACAGAACACAGAGCAGTTTCTCAGAAAGCTTCTTTCCAGTTTTGAACGGAAGATATTTCCTTTTTCACCATAGCCGTCTATGGGCTTCCAAATATCCCTTTACCAATTCCACAAGAACAGCCTTAGCGAAAGGCTTCTTCAAGGGAAAGATGTAACTCTGTGAGATGAATTAACAGAACACAGAGCAGTTTCTCAGAAAGCTTCTTTCCAGTTTTGAACGGAAAATATTTCCTTTTTCACCATAGCCCTCTACGGGCTTCCAAATATCGCTTTGCCAATTCCACAAGAACAGCCTTAGCGAAAGGCTTCTTGAAGGGAAAGATGTAACTCTGTGAGATGAATTCAGAGAACACAGAGCAGTTTCTCAGAAAGCTTCTTTCCAGTTTTGAACGGAAGATATTTCCTTTTTCAACATAGGCCTCTAGGGGCTTCCAAATATCCCTTTGCCAATTCCACAAGAACAGCCTTAGCGAAAGGCTTCTTGAAGGGAACGATGTAACTCTGTGAGATGAATTCACAGAACACAGAGCAGTTTCTCAGAAAGCTTCTTTCCAGTTTTGAACGGAAGATATTTCCTTTTTAACCATAGCCGTCTATGGGCTTCCAAATATCCCTTTACCAATTCCACAAGAACAGCCTTAGCGAAAGGCTTCTTCAAGGGAAAGATGTAACTCTGTGAGATGAATTAACAGAACACAGAGCAGTTTCTCAGAAAGCTTCTTTCCAGTTTTGAACGGAAAATATTTCCTTTTTCACCATAGCCCTCTATGGGCTTCCAAATATCGCTTTGCCAATTCCACAAGAACAGCCTTAGCGAAAGGCTTCTTGAAGGGAAAGATGTAACTCTGTGAGATGAATTCACAGAACACAGAGCAGTTTCTCAGAAAGCTTCTTTCCAGTTTTGAACGGAAGATATTTCCTTTTTCACCATAGCCCTCTATGGGCTTCCAAATATCGCTTTGCCAATTCCACAAGAACAACCTTAGCGAAAGGCTTCTTCAAGGGAAAGATGTAACTCTGTGAGATGAATTCAGAGAACACAGAGCAGTTTCTCAGAAAGCTTCTTTCCAGTTTTGAACGGAAGATATTTCCTTTTTCACCATAGCCCTCTATGGGCTTCCAAATATCCCTTTGCCAATTCCACAAGAACAGCCTTAGCGAAAGGCTTCTTGAAGGGAAAGATGTAACTCTGTGAGATGAATTAACAGAACACAGAGCAGTATCTCAGAAAGCTTCTTTCCAGTTTTGAACGGAAGATATTTCCTTTTTCACCATAGCCCTCTATGGGTTTCCAAATATCGCTTTGCCAATTCCACAAGAACAGACTTAGCGAAAGGCTTCTTGAAGGGAAAGATGTAACTCTGTGAGATGAATTCACAGAACACAGAGCAGTTTCTCAGAAAGCTTCTTTCCAGTTTTCAACGGAAGATATTTCCTTTTTAACCATAGCCGTCTAAGGACTTCCAAATATCCCTTTGCCAATTCCTCAAGAACAGCCTTAGCGAAAGTCTTCTTGAAGGGAAAGATGTAACTCTGTGAGATGAATTAACAGAACACAGAGCAGTTTCTCAGAAAGCTTCTTTCCAGTTTTGAACGGAAGATATTTCCTTTTTCACCATAGCCATCTATGGGCTTCCAAATATCCCTTTGCCAATTCCACAAGAGCAGCCTTAGCGAAAGGCTTCTTGAAGGGAAAGATGTAACTCTGTGAGATGAATTCACAGAACACAGAGCAGTTTCTCAGAAAGCTTCTTTCCTGTTTTGAACGGAAGATATTTCCTTTTTCACCATAGCCCTCTATGGGCTTCCAAATATCCCTTTGCCAATTCCACAAGAACCGCCTTAGCGAAAGGCTTCTTGAAGGGAAAGATGTAACTCTGTGAGATGAATTCACAGAACACAGAGCAGTTTCTCAGAAAGCTTCTTTCCAGTTTTGAACGGAAGATATTTCCTTTTTCACCATAGCCCTATGGGCTTCCAAATATCGCTTTGCCAATTCCACAAGAACAGCCTTAGCGAAAGGCTTCTGGAAGGGAAAGATGTACCTCTGTGAGATGAATTCAGAGAACACAGAGCAGTTTCTCAGAAAGCTTCTTTCCAGTTTTGAACGGAAGATATTTCCTTTTTCACCGTAGGCCTCTATGGGCTTCCAAATATCCCTTTGCCAATACCACAAGAAAAGCCTTAGCGAAAGGCTTCTTGAAGGGAAAGATGTAACTCTGTGAGATGAATTCACAGAACACAGAGCAGTTTCTCAGAAAGCTTCTTTAAAGTTTTGAACGGAAGATATTTCCTTTTTACCTTAGCCGTCTATGGGCTTCCAAATATCCCTTTGCCAATTCCACAAGAACAGCCTTAGCCAAAGGCTTCTTGAAGGGAGAGATGTAACTCTGTGAGATGAATTCAGAGAACACAGAGCAGTATCTCAGAAAGCTTCTTTCCAGTTTTGAACGGAAGATATTTCCTTTTTCACCATAGCCCTCTATGGGCTTCCAAATATCCCTTTGCCAATTCCACAAGAACAGCCTTAGCGAAAGGCTTCTTGAAGGGAAAGATGTAACTCTGTGAGATGAATTCAGAGAACACAGAGCAGTTTCTCAGAAAGCTTCTTTCCAGTTTTGAACGGAAGATATTTCCTTTTTCACCATAGCCGTCTATGGGCTTCCAAATATCGCTTTGCCAATTCCACAAGAACAGCCTTAGCGAAGGGCTTCTTGAAGGGAAAGATGTAACTCTGTGAGATGAATTAACAGAACACAGAGCAGTTTCTCAGAAAGCTTCTTTCCAGTTTTGAACGGAAGATATTTCCTTTTTCACCATAGCCCTCTATGGGCTTCCAAATATCCCTTTGCCAATTCCACAAGAACAGACTTAGGGAAAGTCTCCTTGAAGGGAAAGATGTAACTCTGTGAGATGAATTAACAGAACACAGAGCAGTTTCTGAGAAAGCTTCTTTCCAGTTTTGAACGGAAGATATTTCGTTTTTCACCATAGCCCTCTATGGGCTTCCAAATATCGCTTTGCCAATTCCACAAGAACAGCCTTAGCGAAAGGCTTCTTGAAGGGAAAGATGTAACTCTGTGAGATGAATTCACAGAACACAGAGCAGTTTCTCAGAAAGCTTCTTTCCAGTTTTGAACGGAAGATATTTCCTTTTTCACCATAGCCCTCTATGGGCTTCCAAATATCCCTTTGCCAATTCCACAAGAACAGACTTAGCGAAAGGCTTCTTGAAGGGAAAGATGTAACTCTGTGAGATGAATTCACAGAACACAGAGCAGTTTCTCAGAAAGCTTCTTTCCAGTTTGGAACGGAAGATATTTCCTTTTTCACCATAGCCCTCTACGGGTTTCCAAATATCGCTTTGCCAATTCCACAAGAACAGCCTTAGCGAAAGGCTTCTTGAAGGGAAAGATGTAACTCTGTGAGATGAATTCACAGAACACAGAGCAGTTTCTCAGAAAGCTTCTTTCCAGTTTTGAACGGAAGATATTTCCTTTTTCAACATAGGCCTCTAGGGGCTTCCAAATATCCCTTTGCCAATTCCACAAGAACAGCCTTAGCGAAAGGCTTCTTGAAGGGAACGATGTAACTCTGTGAGATGAATTCACAGAACACAGAGCAGTTTCTCAGAAAGCTTCTTTCCAGTTTTGAACGGAAGATATTTCCTTTTTCACCATAGCCGTCTATGGGCTTCCAAATATCCCTTTACCAATTCCACAAGAACAGCCTTAGCGAAAGGCTTCTTCAAGGGAAAGATGTAACTCTGTGAGATGAATTAACAGAACACAGAGCAGTTTCTCAGAAAGCTTCTTTCCAGTTTTGAACGGAAAATATTTCCTTTTTCACCATAGCCCTCTACGGGCTTCCAAATATCGCTTTGCCAATTCCACAAGAACAGCCTTAGCGAAAGGCTTCTTGAAGGGAAAGATGTAACTCTGTGAGATGAATTCAGAGAACACAGAGCAGTTTCTCAGAAAGCTTCTTTCCAGTTTTGAACGGAAGATATTTCCTTTTTCAACATAGGCCTCTAGGGGCTTCCAAATATCCCTTTGCCAATTCCACAAGAACAGCCTTAGCGAAAGGCTTCTTGAAGGGAACGATGTAACTCTGTGAGATGAATTCACAGAACACAGAGCAGTTTCTCAGAAAGCTTCTTTCCAGTTTTGAACGGAAGATATTTCCTTTTTAACCATAGCCGTCTATGGGCTTCCAAATATCCCTTTACCAATTCCACAAGAACAGCCTTAGCGAAAGGCTTCTTCAAGGGAAAGATGTAACTCTGTGAGATGAATTAACAGAACACAGAGCAGTTTCTCAGAAAGCTTCTTTCCAGTTTTGAACGGAAAATATTTCCTTTTTCACCATAGCCCTCTATGGGCTTCCAAATATCGCTTTGCCAATTCCACAAGAACAGCCTTAGCGAAAGGCTTCTTGAAGGGAAAGATGTAACTCTGTGAGATGAATTCACAGAACACAGAGCAGTTTCTCAGAAAGCTTCTTTCCAGTTTTGAACGGAAGATATTTCCTTTTTCACCATAGCCCTCTATGGGCTTCCAAATATCGCTTTGCCAATTCCACAAGAACAACCTTAGCGAAAGGCTTCTTCAAGGGAAAGATGTAACTCTGTGAGATGAATTCAGAGAACACAGAGCAGTTTCTCAGAAAGCTTCTTTCCAGTTTTGAACGGAAGATATTTCCTTTTTCACCATAGCCCTCTATGGGCTTCCAAATATCCCTTTGCCAATTCCACAAGAACAGCCTTAGCGAAAGGCTTCTTGAAGGGAAAGATGTAACTCTGTGAGATGAATTAACAGAACACAGAGCAGTATCTCAGAAAGCTTCTTTCCAGTTTTGAACGGAAGATATTTCCTTTTTCACCATAGCCCTCTATGGGTTTCCAAATATCGCTTTGCCAATTCCACAAGAACAGACTTAGCGAAAGGCTTCTTGAAGGGAAAGATGTAACTCTGTGAGATGAATTCACAGAACACAGAGCAGTTTCTCAGAAAGCTTCTTTCCAGTTTTCAACGGAAGATATTTCCTTTTTAACCATAGCCGTCTAAGGACTTCCAAATATCCCTTTGCCAATTCCTCAAGAACAGCCTTAGCGAAAGTCTTCTTGAAGGGAAAGATGTAACTCTGTGAGATGAATTAACAGAACACAGAGCAGTTTCTCAGAAAGCTTCTTTCCAGTTTTGAACGGAAGATATTTCCTTTTTCACCATAGCCATCTATGGGCTTCCAAATATCCCTTTGCCAATTCCACAAGAGCAGCCTTAGCGAAAGGCTTCTTGAAGGGAAAGATGTAACTCTGTGAGATGAATTCACAGAACACAGAGCAGTTTCTCAGAAAGCTTCTTTCCTGTTTTGAACGGAAGATATTTCCTTTTTCACCATAGCCCTCTATGGGCTTCCAAATATCCCTTTGCCAATTCCACAAGAACCGCCTTAGCGAAAGGCTTCTTGAAGGGAAAGATGTAACTCTGTGAGATGAATTCACAGAACACAGAGCAGTTTCTCAGAAAGCTTCTTTCCAGTTTTGAACGGAAGATATTTCCTTTTTCACCATAGCCCTATGGGCTTCCAAATATCGCTTTGCCAATTCCACAAGAACAGCCTTAGCGAAAGGCTTCTGGAAGGGAAAGATGTACCTCTGTGAGATGAATTCAGAGAACACAGAGCAGTTTCTCAGAAAGCTTCTTTCCAGTTTTGAACGGAAGATATTTCCTTTTTCACCGTAGGCCTCTATGGGCTTCCAAATATCCCTTTGCCAATACCACAAGAAAAGCCTTAGCGAAAGGCTTCTTGAAGGGAAAGATGTAACTCTGTGAGATGAATTCACAGAACACAGAGCAGTTTCTCAGAAAGCTTCTTTAAAGTTTTGAACGGAAGATATTTCCTTTTTACCTTAGCCGTCTATGGGCTTCCAAATATCCCTTTGCCAATTCCACAAGAACAGCCTTAGCCAAAGGCTTCTTGAAGGGAGAGATGTAACTCTGTGAGATGAATTCAGAGAACACAGAGCAGTATCTCAGAAAGCTTCTTTCCAGTTTTGAACGGAAGATATTTCCTTTTTCACCATAGCCCTCTATGGGCTTCCAAATATCCCTTTGCCAATTCCACAAGAACAGCCTTAGCGAAAGGCTTCTTGAAGGGAAAGATGTAACTCTGTGAGATGAATTCAGAGAACACAGAGCAGTTTCTCAGAAAGCTTCTTTCCAGTTTTGAACGGAAGATATTTCCTTTTTCACCATAGCCGTCTATGGGCTTCCAAATATCGCTTTGCCAATTCCACAAGAACAGCCTTAGCGAAGGGCTTCTTGAAGGGAAAGATGTAACTCTGTGAGATGAATTAACAGAACACAGAGCAGTTTCTCAGAAAGCTTCTTTCCAGTTTTGAACGGAAGATATTTCCTTTTTCACCATAGCCCTCTATGGGCTTCCAAATATCCCTTTGCCAATTCCACAAGAACAGACTTAGGGAAAGTCTCCTTGAAGGGAAAGATGTAACTCTGTGAGATGAATTAACAGAACACAGAGCAGTTTCTGAGAAAGCTTCTTTCCAGTTTTGAACGGAAGATATTTCGTTTTTCACCATAGCCCTCTATGGGCTTCCAAATATCGCTTTGCCAATTCCACAAGAACAGCCTTAGCGAAAGGCTTCTTGAAGGGAAAGATGTAACTCTGTGAGATGAATTCACAGAACACAGAGCAGTTTCTCAGAAAGCTTCTTTCCAGTTTTGAACGGAAGATATTTCCTTTTTCACCATAGCCCTCTATGGGCTTCCAAATATCCCTTTGCCAATTCCACAAGAACAGACTTAGCGAAAGGCTTCTTGAAGGGAAAGATGTAACTCTGTGAGATGAATTCACAGAACACAGAGCAGTTTCTCAGAAAGCTTCTTTCCAGTTTGGAACGGAAGATATTTCCTTTTTCACCATAGCCCTCTACGGGTTTCCAAATATCGCTTTGCCAATTCCACAAGAACAGCCTTAGCGAAAGGCTTCTTGAAGGGAAAGATGTAACTCTGTGAGATGAATTCACAGAACACAGAGCAGTTTCTCAGAAAGCTTCTTTCCAGTTTTGTACGGAAGATATTTCCTTTTTCAACATAGGCCTCTAGGGGCTTCCAAATATCCCTTTGCCAATTCCACAAGAACAGCCTTAGCGAAAGGCTTCTTGAAGGGAACGATGTAACTCTGTGAGATGAATTAACAGAACACAGAGCAGTTTCTCAGAAAGCTTCTTTCCAGTTTTGAACGGAAAATATTTCCTTTTTCACCATAGCCCTCTACGGGCTTCCAAATATCGCTTTGCCAATTCCACAAGAACAGCCTTAGCGAAAGGCTTCTTGAAGGGAAAGATGTAACTCTGTGAGATGAATTCAGAGAACACAGAGCAGTTTCTCAGAAAGCTTCTTTCCAGTTTTGAACGGAAGATATTTCCTTTTTCAACATAGGCCTCTAGGGGCTTCCAAATATCCCTTTGCCAATTCCACAAGAACAGCCTTAGCGAAAGGCTTCTTGAAGGGAACGATGTAACTCTGTGAGATGAATTCACAGAACACAGAGCAGTTTCTCAGAAAGCTTCTTTCCAGTTTTGAACGGAAGATATTTCCTTTTTAACCATAGCCGTCTATGGGCTTCCAAATATCCCTTTACCAATTCCACAAGAACAGCCTTAGCGAAAGGCTTCTTCAAGGGAAAGATGTAACTCTGTGAGATGAATTAACAGAACACAGAGCAGTTTCTCAGAAAGCTTCTTTCCAGTTTTGAACGGAAAATATTTCCTTTTTCACCATAGCCCTCTATGGGCTTCCAAATATCGCTTTGCCAATTCCACAAGAACAGCCTTAGCGAAAGGCTTCTTGAAGGGAAAGATGTAACTCTGTGAGATGAATTCACAGAACACAGAGCAGTTTCTCAGAAAGCTTCTTTCCAGTTTTGAACGGAAGATATTTCCTTTTTCACCATAGCCCTCTATGGGCTTCCAAATATCGCTTTGCCAATTCCACAAGAACAACCTTAGCGAAAGGCTTCTTCAAGGGAAAGATGTAACTCTGTGAGATGAATTCAGAGAACACAGAGCAGTTTCTCAGAAAGCTTCTTTCCAGTTTTGAACGGAAGATATTTCCTTTTTCACCATAGCCCTCTATGGGCTTCCAAATATCCCTTTGCCAATTCCACAAGAACAGCCTTAGCGAAAGGCTTCTTGAAGGGAAAGATGTAACTCTGTGAGATGAATTAACAGAACACAGAGCAGTATCTCAGAAAGCTTCTTTCCAGTTTTGAACGGAAGATATTTCCTTTTTCACCATAGCCCTCTATGGGTTTCCAAATATCGCTTTGCCAATTCCACAAGAACAGACTTAGCGAAAGGCTTCTTGAAGGGAAAGATGTAACTCTGTGAGATGAATTCACAGAACACAGAGCAGTTTCTCAGAAAGCTTCTTTCCAGTTTTCAACGGAAGATATTTCCTTTTTAACCATAGCCGTCTAAGGACTTCCAAATATCCCTTTGCCAATTCCTCAAGAACAGCCTTAGCGAAAGTCTTCTTGAAGGGAAAGATGTAACTCTGTGAGATGAATTAACAGAACACAGAGCAGTTTCTCAGAAAGCTTCTTTCCAGTTTTGAACGGAAGATATTTCCTTTTTCACCATAGCCCTCTATGGGCTTCCAAATATCCCTTTGCCAATTCCACAAGAACAGCCTTAGCGAAAGGCTTCTTGAAGGGAAAGATGTAACTCTGTGAGATGAATTCACAGAACACAGAGCAGTTTCTCAGAAAGCTTCTTTCCTGTTTTGAACGGAAGATATTTCCTTTTTCACCATAGCCCTCTATGGGCTTCCAAATATCCCTTTGCCAATTCCACAAGAACGGCCTTAGCGAAAGGCTTCTTGAAGGGAAAGATGTAACTCTGTGAGATGAATTCACAGAACACAGAGCAGTTTCTCAGAAAGCTTCTTTCCAGTTTTGAACGGAAGATATTTCCTTTTTCACCATAGCCCTATGGGCTTCCAAATATCGCTTTGCCAATTCCACAAGAACAATCTTAGCGAAAGGCTTCTTCAAGGGAAAGATGTAACTCTGTGAGATGAATTAACAGAGCACAGAGCAGTTTCTCAGAAAGCTTCTTTCCAGTTTTGAACGGAAGATATTTCCTTTTTAACCATAGCCCTCTAGGGGCTTCCAAATATCCCTTTGCCAATTCCACAAGAACAGCCTTAGCGAAAGGCTTCTTGAAGGGAAAGATGGAATTCTGTGAGATGAATTCACAGAACACAGAGCAGTTTCTCAGAAAGCTTCTTTCCAGTTTTGAACGGAAGATATTTCCTTTTTCACCATAGCCCTCTATGGGCTTCCAAATATCCCTTTGCCAATTCCACAAGAACAGCCTTAGCGAAAGGCTTCTTGAAGGGAAAGATGTAACTCTGTGAGATGAATTCACAGAACACAGAGCAGTTTCTCAGAAAGCTTCTTTCCAGTTTTGAACGGAAGATATTTCCTTTTTCACCATAGCCCTCTACGGGCTTCCAAATATCGCTTTGCGAATTCCACAAGAACCGCCTTAGCGAAAGGCTTCTTGAAGGGAAAGATGTAACTCTGTGAGATGAATTCACAGAACACAGAGCAGTTTCTCAGAAAGATTCTTTCCTGTTTTGAACGGAAGATATTTCCTTTTTCACCATAGCCCTCTAAGGGCTTCCAAATATCCCTTTGCCAATTCCACAAGAACAGCCTTAGCCAAAGGCTTCTTGAAGGGAAAGATGTAACTCTGTGAGATGAATTCACAGAACACAGAGCAGTTTCTCAGAAAGCTTCTTTGCAGTGTTGAACGGAAGATATTTCTTTTTTCACCATAGGCCTCTAAGGGGTTCCAAATATCCCTTTGCCAATTCCACAAGAACAGCCTTAGCGAAAGGCTTCTTGAAGGGAAAGATGTAACTCTGTGAGATGAATTAACAGAACACAGAGCAGTTTCTCAGAAAGCTTCTTTCCAGTTTTGAACGGAAGATATTTCCTTTTTCACCATAGCCGTCTATGGGCTTCCAAATATCCCTTTGCCAATTCCACAAGAACAGCCGTAGCGAAAGGCTTCTTGAAGGGAAAGATGTAACTCTGTGAGATGAATTAACAGAACAAAGAGCAGTTTCTCAGAAAGCTTCTTTCCAGTTATGATCGGAAGATATTTCCTTTTTCACCATAGCCCTCTATGGGCTTCCAAATATCCCTTTGCCAATTCCACAAGAACAGACTTAGCGAAAGTCTCCTTGAAGGGAAAGATGTAACTCTGTGAGATGAATTAACAGAACACAGAGCAGTTTCTCAGAAAGCTTCTTTCCAGTTTTGAACGGAAGATATTTCCTTTTTCACCATAGCCCTCTACGGGCTTCGAAATATCGCTTTGCCAATTCCACAAGAACAGCCTTAGCGAAAGGCTTCTTGAAGGGAAAGATGTAACTCTGTGAGATGAATTCACAGAACACAGAGCAGTTTCTCAGAAAGCTTCTTTCCAGTTTTGAACGGAAGATATTTCCTTTTTCACCATAGGCCTCTATGGGCTTCCAAATATCCCTTTGCCAATTCCACAAGAACAGCCTTAGCGAAAGGCTTCTTGAAGGGAAAGATGTAACTCTGTGAGATGAATTCACAGAACACAGAGCAGTTTCTCAGAAAGCTTCTTTCCAGTTTTGAACGGAAGATATTTCCTTTTTCACCATAGCCCTCTGTGGGCTTCCAAATATCCCTTTGCCAATTCCAAAAGAACAGCCTTAGCGAAAGTCTTCTTGAAGGGAAAGATGTAACTCTGTGAGATGAATTAACAGAACACAGAGCAGTTTCTCAGAAAGCTTCTTTCCAGTTTTGAACGGAAGATATTTCTTTTTTCACCATAGCCTTCTATGGGCTTCCAAATATCGCTTTGCCAATTCCAGAAGAACAGACTTAGCGAAAGGCTTCTTGAAGGGAAAGATGTAACTCTGAGAGATGAATTCACTGAACACAGAGCAGTTTCTCAGAAAGCTTCTTTCCAGTTTGGAAAGGAAGATATTACCTTTTTAACCATAGCCGTCTATGGGCTTCCAAATATCCCTTTGCCAATTCCTCAAGAACAGCTTTAGCGAAAGGCTTCTTGAAGGGAAAGATGGAACTCTGTGAGATGAATTCACAGAACACAGAGCAGTTTCTCAGAAAGCTTCTTTCCAGTTTTGAACGGAAGATCTTTCCTTTTTCACCATAGCCCTCTATGGGCTTCCAAATATCGCTTTGCCAATTCCACAAGAACAGCCTTAGCGAAAGGCTTCTTGAAGGGAAAGATGTAACTCTGTGAGATGAATTCACAGAACACAGAGCAGTTTCTCAGGAAGCTTCTTTCCAGTTTTGAACGGAAGATATTTCCTTTTTCACCATAGCCCTCTATGGGCTTGCAAATATCCCTTTGCCAATTCCACAAGAACAGCCTTAGCGAAAGGCTTCTTGAAGGGAAAGATGTAACTCTGTGAGATGATTTCACAGAACACAGAGCAGTTTCTCAGAAAGCTTCTTTGCAGTGTTGAACGGAAGATATTTCTTTTTTCACCATAGGCCTCTAAGGGGTTCCAAATATCCCTTTGCCAATTCCACAAGAACAGCCTTAGCGAAAGGCTTCTTGAAGGGAAAGATGTAACTCTGTGAGATGAATTAACAGAACACAGAGCAGTTTCTCAGAAAGCTTCTTTCCAGTTTTGAACGGAAGATATTTCCTTTTTCACCATAGCCGTCTATGGGCTTCCAAATATCCCTTGGCCAATTCCACAAGAACAGCCGTAGCGAAAGGCTTCTTGAAGGGAAAGATGTAACTCTGTGAGATGAATTAACAGAACAAAGAGCAGTTTCTCAGAAAGCTTCTTTCCAGTTATGATCGGAAGATATTTCCTTTTTCACCATAGCCCTCTATGGGCTTCCAAATATCCCTTTGCCAATTCCACAAGAACAGACTTAGCGAAAGTCTCCTTGAAGGGAAAGATGTAACTCTGTGAGATGAATTAACAGAACACAGAGCAGTTTCTCAGAAAGCTTCTTTCCAGTTTTGAACGGAAGATATTTCCTTTTTCACCATAGCCCTCTACGGGCTTCGAAATATCGCTTTGCCAATTCCACAAGAACAGCCTTAGCGAAAGGCTTCTTGAAGGGAAAGATGTAACTCTGTGAGATGAATTCACAGAACACAGAGCAGTTTCTCAGAAAGCTTCTTTCCAGTTTTGAACGGAAGATATTTCCTTTTTCACCATAGGCCTCTATGGGCTTCCAAATATCCCTTTGCCAATTCCACAAGAACAGCCTTAGCGAAAGGCTTCTTGAAGGGAAAGATGTAACTCTGTGAGATGAATTCACAGAACACAGAGCAGTTTCTCAGAAAGCTTCTTTCCAGTTTTGAACGGAAGATATTTCCTTTTTCACCATAGCCCTCTGTGGGCTTCCAAATATCCCTTTGCCAATTCCAAAAGAACAGCCTTAGCGAAAGTCTTCTTGAAGGGAAAGATGTAACTCTGTGAGATGAATTAACAGAACACAGAGCAGTTTCTCAGAAAGCTTCTTTCCAGTTTTGAACGGAAGATATTTCTTTTTTCACCATAGCCTTCTATGGGCTTCCAAATATCGCTTTGCCAATTCCACAAGAACAGACTTAGCGAAAGGCTTCTTGAAGGGAAAGATGTAACTCTGAGAGATGAATTCACTGAACACAGAGCAGTTTCTCAGAAAGCTTCTTTCCAGTTTGGAAAGGAAGATATTACCTTTTTAACCATAGCCGTCTATGGGCTTCCAAATATCCCTTTGCCAATTCCTCAAGAACAGCTTTAGCGAAAGGCTTCTTGACGGGAAAGATGGAACTCTGTGAGATGAATTCACAGAACACAGAGCAGTTTCTCAGAAAGCTTCTTTCCAGTTTTGAACGGAAGATCTTTCCTTTTTCACCATAGCCCTCTATGGGCTTCCAAATATCGCTTTGCCAATTCCACAAGAACAGCCTTAGCGAAAGGCTTCTTGAAGGGAAAGATGTAACTCTGTGAGATGAATTCACAGAACACAGAGCAGTTTCTCAGGAAGCTTCTTTCCAGTTTTGAACGGAAGATATTTCCTTTTTCACCATAGCCCTCTATGGGCTTGCAAATATCCCTTTGCCAATTCCACAAGAACAGCCTTAGCGAAAGGCTTCTTGAAGGGAAAGATGTAACTCTGTGAGATGAATTCACAGAACACAGAGCAGTTTCTCAGAAAGCTTCTTTAAAGTTTTGAACGGAAGATATTTCCTTTTTCACCATAGCCGTCTATGGGCTTCCAAATATCCCTTTGCCAATTCCTCAAGAACAGCCTTAGCGAAAGGCTTCTTGAAGGGAAAGATGTAACTCTGTGAGATGAATTAACAGAACACAGAGCAGGTTCTCAGAAAGCTTCTTTCCAGTTTTGAACAGAAGATATTTCCTTTTTCACCTTAGCCCTCTATGGGCTTCCAAATATCCCTTTGCCAATTCCACAAGAACAGCCTTAGCGTAAGTCTTCTTGAAGGGAAAGATGTAATTCTGAGAGATGAATTAACAGAACACAGAGCAGTTTCTCAGAAAGCTTCTTTCCAGTTTTGAACGGAAGATATTTGCTTTTTCACCATAGCCCTCTTAGGGCTTCCAAATATCCCATTGCCAATTCCACAAGAACAGCCTTAGCGAAAGGCTTCTTGAACGGAAAGATGTAACTCTGTGAGATGAATTCACAGAACACAGAGCAGTTTCTCAGAAAGCTTCTTTCCAGTTTTGAACGGAAGATATTTCCTTTTTCACCATAGCCGTCTATGGGCTTTCAAATATCCCTTTGCCATTTCCACAAGAACAGTCTAGCGAAAGGCTTCTTGAAGGGAAAGATGTAACTCTGTGAGATGAATTCAGAGAACACAGAGCAGTTTCTCAGAAAGCTTCTTTCCAGTTTTGAACGGAAGATATTTCCTTTTTCACCATAGGCCTCTATGGGCTTCCAAATATCCCTTTGCCAATTCCACAAGAACAGCCTTAGCGAAAGTCTTCTTGAAGGGAAAGATGTAACTCTGTGAGATGAATTCACAGAACACAGAGCAGTTTCTCAGAAAGCTTTTTCCAGTTTTGAACGGAAGATATTTCCTTTTTCAAAATAGCCCTCTATGGGCTTCCAAATATCCCTTTGCCAATTCCACAAGAACAGCCTTAGCGAAAGGCTTCTTGAAGGGAAAGATGTAACACTGTGAGATGAATTCACAGAACAGAGAGCAGTTTCTCAGAAAGCTTCTTTCCAGTTTTGAACGGAAGATATTTCCTTTTTCACCATAGCCCTCTATGGGCTTCCAAATATCCCTTTGCCAATTCCACAAGAACAGCCTTAGCGAAAGGCTTCTTGAAGGGAAAGATGTAACTCTGTGAGATGAATTCACAGAACACAGAGCAGTTTCTCAGAAAGCTTCTTTCCAGTTTTCAACGGAAGATATTTCCTTTTTCACCATAACGCTCTACGGGCTTCCAAATATCGCTTTGCCAATTCCACAAGAACAGCCTTAGCGAAAGGCTTCTTGAAGGGAAAGATGTAACTCTGTGAGATGAATTCACAGAACACAGAGCAGTTTCTCAGAAAGCTTCTTTGCAGTGTTGAACGGAAGATATTTCTTTTTTCACCATAGGCCTCTAAGGGGTTCCAAATATCCCTTTGCCAATTCCACAAGAACAGCCTTAGCGAAAGGCTTCTTGAAGGGAAAGATGTAACTCTGTGAGATGAATTAACAGAACACAGAGCAGTTTCTCAGAAAGCTTCTTTCCAGTTTTGAACGGAAGATATTTCCTTTTTCACCATAGCCGTCTATGGGCTTCCAAATATCCCTTTGCCAATTCCACAAGAACAGCCGTAGCGAAAGGCTTCTTGAAGGGAAAGATGTAACTCTGTGAGATGAATTAACAGAACAAAGAGCAGTTTCTCAGAAAGCTTCTTTCCAGTTATGATCGGAAGATATTTCCTTTTTCACCATAGCCCTCTATGGGCTTCCAAATATCCCTTTGCCAATTCCACAAGAACAGACTTAGCGAAAGTCTCCTTGAAGGGAAAGATGTAACTCTGTGAGATGAATTAACAGAACACAGAGCAGTTTCTCAGAAAGCTTCTTTCCAGTTTTGAACGGAAGATATTTCCTTTTTCACCATAGCCCTCTACGGGCTTCGAAATATCGCTTTGCCAATTCCACAAGAACAGCCTTAGCGAAAGGCTTCTTGAAGGGAAAGATGTAACTCTGTGAGATGAATTCACAGAACACAGAGCAGTTTCTCAGAAAGCTTCTTTCCAGTTTTGAACGGAAGATATTTCCTTTTTCACCATAGGCCTCTATGGGCTTCCAAATATCCCTTTGCCAATTCCACAAGAACAGCCTTAGCGAAAGGCTTCTTGAAGGGAAAGATGTAACTCTGTGAGATGAATTCACAGAACACAGAGCAGTTTCTCAGAAAGCTTCTTTCCAGTTTTGAACGGAAGATATTTCCTTTTTCACCATAGCCCTCTGTGGGCTTCCAAATATCCCTTTGCCAATTCCAAAAGAACAGCCTTAGCGAAAGTCTTCTTGAAGGGAAAGATGTAACTCTGTGAGATGAATTAACAGAACACAGAGCAGTTTCTCAGAAAGCTTCTTTCCAGTTTTGAACGGAAGATATTTCTTTTTTCACCATAGCCTTCTATGGGCTTCCAAATATCGCTTTGCCAATTCCACAAGAACAGACTTAGCGAAAGGCTTCTTGAAGGGAAAGATGTAACTCTGAGAGATGAATTCACTGAACACAGAGCAGTTTCTCAGAAAGCTTCTTTCCAGTTTGGAAAGGAAGATATTACCTTTTTAACCATAGCCGTCTATGGGCTTCCAAATATCCCTTTGCCAATTCCTCAAGAACAGCTTTAGCGAAAGGCTTCTTGAAGGGAAAGATGGAACTCTGTGAGATGAATTCACAGAACACAGAGCAGTTTCTCAGAAAGCTTCTTTCCAGTTTTGAACGGAAGATCTTTCCTTTTTCACCATAGCCCTCTATGGGCTTCCAAATATCGCTTTGCCAATTCCACAAGAACAGCCTTAGCGAAAGGCTTCTTGAAGGGAAAGATGTAACTCTGTGAGATGAATTCACAGAACACAGAGCAGTTTCTCAGGAAGCTTCTTTCCAGTTTTGAACGGAAGATATTTCCTTTTTCACCATAGCCCTCTATGGGCTTGCAAATATCCCTTTGCCAATTCCACAAGAACAGCCTTAGCGAAAGGCTTCTTGAAGGGAAAGATGTAACTCTGTGAGATGAATTCACAGAACACAGAGCAGTTTCTCAGAAAGCTTCTTTGCAGTGTTGAACGGAAGATATTTCTTTTTTCACCATAGGCCTCTAAGGGGTTCCAAATATCCCTTTGCCAATTCCACAAGAACAGCCTTAGCGAAAGGCTTCTTGAAGGGAAAGATGTAACTCTGTGAGATGAATTAACAGAACACAGAGCAGTTTCTCAGAAAGCTTCTTTCCAGTTTTGAACGGAAGATATTTCCTTTTTCACCATAGGCGTCTATGGGCTTCCAAATATCCCTTGGCCAATTCCACAAGAACAGCCGTAGCGAAAGGCTTCTTGAAGGGAAAGATGTAACTCTGTGAGATGAATTAACAGAACAAAGAGCAGTTTCTCAGAAAGCTTCTTTCCAGTTATGATCGGAAGATATTTCCTTTTTCACCATAGCCCTCTATGGGCTTCCAAATATCCCTTTGCCAATTCCACAAGAACAGACTTAGCGAAAGTCTCCTTGAAGGGAAAGATGTAACTCTGTGAGATGAATTAACAGAACACAGAGCAGTTTCTCAGAAAGCTTCTTTCCAGTTTTGAACGGAAGATATTTCCTTTTTCACCATAGCCCTCTACGGGCTTCGAAATATCGCTTTGCCAATTCCACAAGAACAGCCTTAGCGAAAGGCTTCTTGAAGGGAAAGATGTAACTCTGTGAGATGAATTCACAGAACACAGAGCAGTTTCTCAGAAAGCTTCTTTCCAGTTTTGAACGGAAGATATTTCCTTTTTCACCATAGGCCTCTATGGGCTTCCAAATATCCCTTTGCCAATTCCACAAGAACAGCCTTAGCGAAAGGCTTCTTGAAGGGAAAGATGTAACTCTGTGAGATGAATTCACAGAACACAGAGCAGTTTCTCAGAAAGCTTCTTTCCAGTTTTGAACGGAAGATATTTCCTTTTTCACCATAGCCCTCTGTGGGCTTCCAAATATCCCTTTGCCAATTCCAAAAGAACAGCCTTAGCGAAAGTCTTCTTGAAGGGAAAGATGTAACTCTGTGAGATGAATTAACAGAACACAGAGCAGTTTCTCAGAAAGCTTCTTTCCAGTTTTGAACGGAAGATATTTCTTTTTTCACCATAGCCTTCTATGGGCTTCCAAATATCGCTTTGCCAATTCCACAAGAACAGACTTAGCGAAAGGCTTCTTGAAGGGAAAGATGTAACTCTGAGAGATGAATTCACTGAACACAGAGCAGTTTCTCAGAAAGCTTCTTTCCAGTTTGGAAAGGAAGATATTACCTTTTTAACCATAGCCGTCTATGGGCTTCCAAATATCCCTTTGCCAATTCCTCAAGAACAGCTTTAGGGAAAGGCTTCTTGAAGGGAAAGATGGAACTCTGTGAGATGAATTCACAGAACACAGAGCAGTTTCTCAGAAAGCTTCTTTCCAGTTTTGAACGGAAGATCTTTCCTTTTTCACCATAGCCCTCTATGGGCTTCCAAATATCGCTTTGCCAATTCCACAAGAACAGCCTTAGCGAAAGGCTTCTTGAAGGGAAAGATGTAACTCTGTGAGATGAATTCACAGAACACAGAGCAGTTTCTCAGGAAGCTTCTTTCCAGTTTTGAACGGAAGATATTTCCTTTTTCACCATAGCCCTCTATGGGCTTGCAAATATCCCTTTGCCAATTCCACAAGAACAGCCTTAGCGAAAGGCTTCTTGAAGGGAAAGATGTAACTCTGTGAGATGAATTCACAGAACACAGAGCAGTTTCTCAGAAAGCTTCTTTAAAGTTTTGAACGGAAGATATTTCCTTTTTCACCATAGCCGTCTATGGGCTTCCAAATATCCCTTTGCCAATTCCTCAAGAACAGCCTTAGCGAAAGGCTTCTTGAAGGGAAAGATGTAACTCTGTGAGATGAATTAACAGAACACAGAGCAGGTTCTCAGAAAGCTTCTTTCCAGTTTTGAACAGAAGATATTTCCTTTTTCACCATAGCCCTCTATGGGCTTCCAAATATCCCTTTGCCAATTCCACAAGAACAGCCTTAGCGTAAGTCTTCTTGAAGGGAAAGATGTAACTCTGAGAGATGAATTAACAGAACACAGAGCAGTTTCTCAGAAAGCTTCTTTCCAGTTTTGAACGGAAGATATTTGCTTTTTCACCATAGCCCTCTTAGGGCTTCCAAATATCCCATTGCCAATTCCACAAGAACAGCCTTAGCGAAAGGCTTCTTGAACGGAAAGATGTAACTCTGTGAGATGAATTCACAGAACACAGAGCAGTTTCTCAGAAAGCTTCTTTCCAGTTTTGAACGGAAGATATTTCCTTTTTCACCATAGCCGTCTATGGGCTTTCAAATATCCCTTTGCCATTTCCACAAGAACAGTCTAGCGAAAGGCTTCTTGAAGGGAAAGATGTAACTCTGTGAGATGAATTCAGAGAACACAGAGCAGTTTCTCAGAAAGCTTCTTTCCAGTTTTGAACGGAAGATATTTCCTTTTTCACCATAGCCCTCTATGGGCTTCCAAATATCCCTTTGCCAATTCCACAAGAACAGCCTTAGCGAAAGGCTTCTTGAAGGGAAAGATGTAACTCTGTGAGATGAATTCACAGAACACAGAGCAGTTTCTCAGAAAGCTTCTTTCCAGTTTTGAACGGAAGATATTTCCTTTTTCACCATAGCCCTCTATGGGCTTCCAAATATCCCTTTGCCAATTCCACAAGAACAGCCTTAGCGAAAGGCTTCTTGAAGGGAAAGATGTAACTCTGTGAGATGAATTCAGAGAACACAGAGCAGTTTCTCAGAAAGCTTCTTTCCAGTTTTGAACGGAAGATATTTCCTTTTTCACCATAGCCTTCTATGGGCTTCCAAATATCCCTTTGCCAATTCCAAAAGAACAGCCTTAGCGAAAGGCTTCTTGAAGGGAAAGATGTAACTCTGTGAGATGAATTCAGAGAACACAGAGCAGTTTCTCAGAAAGCTTCTTTCCAGTTTTGAACGGAAGATATTTCCTTTTTCACCATAGGCCTCTATGGCCTTCCAAATATCCCTTTGCCAATTCCACAAGAACAGCCTTAGCGAAAGGCTTCTTGAAGGGAAATATGTAACTCTGTGAGATGAATTCACAGAACACAGAGCAGTTTCTCAGAAAGCTTCTTTCCAGTTTTGAACGGAAGATATTTCCTTTTTCACCATAGCCGTCTATGGGCTTCCAAATATCCCTTTGCCAATTCCTCAAGAACAGCCTTAGCGAAAGGCTTCTTGAAGGGAAAGATGTAACTCTGTGAGATGAATTAACAGAACACAGAGCAGTTTCTCAGAAAGCTTCTTTCCAGTTTTGAACGGAAGATATTTCCTTTTTCACCATAGCCCTCTATGGGCTTCCAAATATCCCTTTGCCAAATCCACAAGAACAGCCTTAGCGAAAGGCTTCTTGAAGGGAAAGATGTAACTCTGTGAGATGAATTCAGAGAACACAGAGCAGTTTCTCAGAAAGCTTCTTTCCAGTTTTGAACGGAAGATATTTCCTTTTTCACCATAGGCCTCTATGGGCTTCCAAATATCCCTTTGCCAATTCCACAAGAACAGCCTTAGCGAAAGGCTTCTTGAAGGGAAAGATGTAACTCTGTGAGATGAATTCACAGAACACAGAGCAGTTTCTCAGAAAGCTTCTTTCCAGTTTTGAACGGAAGATATTTCCTTTTTCACCATAGCCCTCTATGGGCTTCCAAATATCCCTTTGCCAATTCCACAAGAACAGCCTTAGCGAAAGGCTTCTTGAAGGGAATGATGTAACTCTGTGAGACGAATTCAGAGAACACAGAGCAGTTTCTCAGAAAGCTTCTTTCCAGTTTTGAACGGAAGATAATTCCTTTTTAACCATAGCCCTCTATGGGCTTCCAAATAACCCTATGCCAATTCCTCAAGAACAGACTTAGCGAAAGGCTTCTTGAAGGGAAAGATGTAACTCTGTGAGATGAATTGACAGAACACAGAGCAGTTTCTCAGAAAGCTTCTTTCCAGTTTTGAACGGAAGATATTTCCTTTTTCACCATAGGCCTCTAAGGGCTTCCAAATATCCCTTTGCCAATTCCACAAGAACAGCCTTAGCGAAAGGCTTCTTAAAGTGAAAGATGTAACTCTGTGAGATGAATTCACAGAACACAGAGCAGTTTCTCAGAAAGCTTCTTTCCAGTTTTGAACGGAAGATATTTCCTTTTTCACCATAGCCATCTATGGGCTTCCAAATATCCCTTTGCCAATTCCACAAGAACAGCCTTAGCGAAAGGCTTCTTGAAGGGAAAGATGTAACTCTGTGAGATGAATTCACAGAACACAGAGCAGTTTCTCAGAAAGCTTCTTTCCAGTTTTGAACGGAAGATATTTCCTTTTTCACCATAGCCCTCTGTGGGCTTCCAAATATCCCTTTGCCAATTCCAAAAGAACAGCCTTAGCGAAAGTCTTCTTGAAGGGAAAGATGTAACTCTGAGAGATGAATTAACAGAACACAGAGCAGTTTCTCAGAAAGCTTCTTTCCAGTTTTGAACGGAAGATATTTCCTTTTTCACCATAGCCCTCTATGGGCTTCCAAATATCCCTTTGCCAATTCCACAAGAACAGCCTTAGCGAAAGGCTTCTTGAAGGGAAAGATGTAACTCTGTGAGATGAATTCAGAGAACACAGAGCAGTTTCTCAGAAAGCTTCTTTCCAGTTTTGAACGGAAGATATTTCCTTTTTCACCATAGCCTTCTATGGGCTTCCAAATATCCCTTTGCCAATTCCACAAGAACAGCCTTAGCGAAAGGCTTCTTGAAGGGAAAGATGTAACTCTGTGAGATGAATTCAGAGAACACAGAGCAGTTTCTCAGAAAGCTTCTTTCCAGTTTTGAACGGAAGATATTTCCTTTTTCACCATAGGCCTCTATGGCCTTCCAAATATCCCTTTGCCAATTCCACAAGAACAGCCTTAGCGAAAGGCTTCTTGAAGGGAAAGATGTAACTCTGTGAGATGAATTCACAGAACACAGAGCAGTTTCTCAGAAAGCTTCTTTCCAGTTTTGAACGGAAGATATTTCCTTTTTCACCATAGGCCTCTATGGGCTTCCAAATATCCCTTTGCCAATTCCACAAGAACAGCCTTAGCGAAAGGCTTCTTGAAGTGAAAGATGTAACTCGGTGAGATGAATTCACAGAACACAGAGCAGTTTCTCAGAAAGCTTCTTTCCAGTTTTCAACGGAAGATATTTCCTTTTTAACCATAGCCGTCTATGGGCTTCCAAATATCCCTTTGCCAATTCCTCAAGAACAGCTTTAGCGAAAGGCTTCTTGAAGGGAAAGATGTAACTCTGTGAGATGAATTCACAGAACACAGAGCAGTTTCTCAGAAAGCTTCTTTCCAGTTTTGAACGGAAGATATTTCCTTTTTCACCATAGCCCTCTATGGGCTTCCAAATATCCCTTTGCCAATTCCACAAGAACAGCCTTAGCGAAAGGCTTCTTGAAGGGAAAGATGTAACTCTGTGAGATGAATTCACAGAACACAGAGCAGTTTCTCAGAAAGCTTCTTTCCAGTTTTGAATGGAAGATATTTCCTTTTTCACCATAGCCCTCTATGGGCTTGCAAATATCCCTTTGCCAATTCCACAAGAACAGCCTTAGCGAAAGGCTTCTTGAAGGGAAAGATGTAACTCTGTGAGATGAATTCACAGAACACAGAGCAGTTTCTCAGAAAGCTTCTTTCCAGTTTTGAACGGAAGATATTTCCTTTTTCACCATAGCCCTCTATGGGCTTCCAAATATCGCTTTGCCAATTCCACAAGAACAGCCTTAGCGAAAGGCTTCTTGAAGGGAAAGATGTAACTCTGTGAGATGAATTCACAGAACACAGAGCAGTTTCTCAGAAAGCTTCTTTCCAGTTTTGAACGGAAGATATTTCCTTTTTCACCATAGCCCTCTGTGGGCTTCCAAATATCCCTTTGCCAATTCCAAAAGAACAGCCTTAGCGAAAGTCTTCTTGAAGGGAAAGATGTAACTCTGAGAGATGAATTAACAGAACACAGAGCAGTTTCTCAGAAAGCTTCTTTCCAGTTTTGAACGGAAGATATTTCCTTTTTCACCATAGCCCTCTATGGGCTTTCAAATATCCCTTTGCCAATTCCACAAGAACAGCCTTAGCGAAAGGCTTCTTGAAGGGAAATATGTAACTCTGTGAGATGAATTCACAGAACACAGAGGAGTTTCTCAGAAAGCTTCTTTCCAGTTTTGAACGGAAGATATTTCCTTTTTCACCATAGCCCTCTGTGGGCTTCCAAATATCCCTTTGCCAATTCCAAAAGAACAGCCTTAGCGAAAGTCTTCTTGAAGGTGAAGATGTAACTCTGTGAGATGAATTAACAGAACACAGAGCAGTTTCTCAGAAAGCTTCTTTCCAGTTTTGAACGGAAGATATTTCTTTTTTCACCATAGCCTTCTATGGGCTTCCAAATATCGCTTTGCCAATTCCACAAGAACAGCCTTAGCGAAAGGCTTCTTGAAGGGAAAGATGTAACTCTGAGAGATGAATTCACTGAACACAGAGCAGTTTCTCAGAAAGCTTCTTTCCAGTTTTGAAAGGAAGATATTTCCTTCTTAACCATAGCCGTCTATGGGCTTCCAAATATCCCTTTGCCAATTCCTCAAGAACAGCTTTAGCGAAAGGCTTCTTGAAGGTAAAGATGTAACTCTGTGAGATGAATTCACAGAACACAGAGCAGTTTCTCAGAAAGCTTCTTTCCAGTTTTGAACGGAAGATATTTCCTTTTTCACCATAGCCCTCTATGGGCTTGCAAATATCCCTCTGCCAATTCCACAAGAACAGCCTTAGCGAAAGGCTTCTTGAAGGGAAAGATGTAACTCTGTGAGATGAATTCACAGAACACAGAGCAGTTTCTCAGAAAGCTTCTTTCCAGTTTTGAACGGAAGATATTTCCTTTTTCACCATAGCCGTCTATGGGCTTCCAAACATCCCTTTGCCAATTCCTCAAGAACAGACTTAGCGAAAGGCTTCTTGAAGGGAAAGATGTAACTCTGTGAGATGAATTAACAGAACACAGAGCAGTTTCTCAGAAAGCTTCTTTCCAGTTTTGAACGGAAGATATTTCCTTTTTCACCATAGCCCTCTATGGGCTTCCAAATATCGCTTTGCCAATCCCACAAGAACAGCCTTAGCGAAAGGCTTCTTGAAGGGAAAGATGTAACTCTGTCAGATGAATTCACAGAACACAGAGCAGTTTCTCAGAAAGCTTCTTTCCAGTTTTGAACGGAAGATATTTCCTTTTTCACCATAGCCCTCTGTGGGCTTCCAAATATCACTTTGCCAATTCCAGAAGAACAGCCTTAGCGAAAGTCTTCTTGAAGGGAAAGATGTAACTCTGTGAGATGAATTAACAGAACACAGAGCAGTTTCTCAGAAAGCTTCTTTCCAGTTTTGAATGGAAGATATTTCTTTTTTCACCATAGCCTTCTATGGGCTTCCAAATATCGCTTTGCCAATTCCACAAGAACAGCCTTAGCGAAAGGCTTCTTGAAGGGAAAGATGTAACTCTGTGAGATGAATTCACTGAACAGAGAGCAGTTTCTCAGAAAGCTTCTTTCCAGTTTTCAACGGAAGATATTTCCTTTTTAACCATAGCCGTCTATGGGCTTCCAAATATCCCTTTGCCAATTCCTCAAGAACAGCTTTAGCGAAAGGCTTCTTGAAGGGAAAGATGTAACTCTGTGAGATGAATTCACAGAACACAGAGCAGTTTCTCAGAAAGCTTCTTTCCAGTTTTGAACGGAAGATATTTCCTTTTTCACCATAGCCCTCTATGGGCTTCCAAATATCCCTTTGCCAATTCCACAAGAACAGCCTTAGCGAAAGGCTTCTTGAAGGGAAAGATGTAACTCTGTGAGATGAATTCACAGAACACAGAGCAGTTTCTCAGAAAGCTTCTTTCCAGTTTTGAATGGAAGATATTTCCTTTTTCACCATAGCCCTCTATGGGCTTGCAAATATCCCTTTGCCAATTCCACAAGAACAGCCTTAGCGAAAGGCTTCTTGAAGGGAAAGATGTAACTCTGTGAGATGAATTCACAGAACACAGAGCAGTTTCTCAGAAAGCTTCTTTCCAGTTTTGAACGGAAGATATTTCCTTTTTCACCATAGCCCTCTATGGGCTTCCAAATATCGCTTTGCCAATTCCACAAGAACAGCCTTAGCGAAAGGCTTCTTGAAGGGAAAGATGTAACTCTGTGAGATGAATTCACAGAACACAGAGCAGTTTCTCAGAAAGCTTCTTTCCAGTTTTGAACGGAAGATATTTCCTTTTTCACCATAGCCCTCTGTGGGCTTCCAAATATCCCTTTGCCAATTCCAAAAGAACAGCCTTAGCGAAAGTCTTCTTGAAGGGAAAGATGTAACTCTGAGAGATGAATTAACGGAACACAGAGCAGTTTCTCAGAAAGCTTCTTTCCAGTTTTGAACGGAAGATATTTCCTTTTTCACCATAGCCCTCTATGGGCTTTCAAATATCCCTTTGCCAATTCCACAAGAACAGCCTTAGCGAAAGGCTTCTTGAAGGGAAAGATGTAACTCTGTGAGATGAATTCACAGAACACAGAGGAGTTTCTCAGAAAGCTTCTTTCCAGTTTTGAACGGAAGATATTTCCTTTTTCACCATAGCCCTCTGTGGGCTTCCAAATATCCCTTTGCCAATTCCAAAAGAACAGCCTTAGCGAAAGTCTTCTTGAAGGTGAAGATGTAACTCTGTGAGATGAATTAACAGAACACAGAGCAGTTTCTCAGAAAGCTTCTTTCCAGTTTTGAACGGAAGATATTTCTTTTTTCACCATAGCCTTCTATGGGCTTCCAAATATCGCTTTGCCAATTCCACAAGAACAGCCTTAGCGAAAGGCTTCTTGAAGGGAAAGATGTAACTCTGAAAGATGAATTCACTGAACACAGAGCAGTTTCTCAGAAAGCTTCTTTCCAGTTTTGAAAGGAAGATATTTCCTTCTTAACCATAGCCGTCTATGGGCTTCCAAATATCCCTTTGCCAATTCCTCAAGAACAGCTTTAGCGAAAGGCTTCTTGAAGGTAAAGATGTAACTCTGTGAGATGAATTAACAGAACACAGAGCAGTTTCTCAGAAAGCTTCTTTCCAGTTTTGAACGGAAGATATTTCCTTTTTCACCGTAGCCCTCTATGGGCTTCCAAATATCGCTTTGCCAATTCCACAAGAACAGCCTTAGCGAAAGGCTTCTTGAAGGGAAAGATGTAACTCTGTGAGATGAATTCACAGAACACAGAGCAGTTTCTCAGAAAGCTTCTTTCCAGTTTTGAACGGAAGATATTTCCTTTTTCACCATAGCCCTCTATGGGCTTGCAAATATCCCTCTGCCAATTCCACAAGAACAGCCTTAGCGAAAGGCTTCTTGAAGGGAAAGATGTAACTCTGTGAGATGAATTCACAGAACACAGAGCAGTTTCTCAGAAAGCTTCTTTCCAGTTTTGAACGGAAGATATTTCCTTTTTCACCATAGCCGTCTATGGGCTTCCAAACATCCCTTTGCCAATTCCTCAAGAACAGACTTAGCGAAAGGCTTCTTGAAGGGAAAGATGTAACTCTGTGAGATGAATTAACAGAACACAGAGCAGTTTCTCAGAAAGCTTCTTTCCAGTTTTGAACGGAAGATATTTCCTTTTTCACCATAGCCCTCTATGGGCTTCCAAATATCGCTTTGCCAATCCCACAAGAACAGCCTTAGCGAAAGGCTTCTTGAAGGGAAAGATGTAACTCTGTCAGATGAATTCACAGAACACAGAGCAGTTTCTCAGAAAGCTTCTTTCCAGTTTTGAACGGAAGATATTTCTTTTTTCACCATAGCCTTCTATGGGCTTCCAAATATCGCTTTGCCAATTCCACAAGAACAGCCTTAGCGAAAGGCTTCTTGAAGGGAAAGATGTAACTCTGAGAGATGAATTCACTGAACACAGAGCAGTTTCTCAGAAAGCTTCTTTCCAGTTTTGAACGGAAGATATTTCCTTTTTAACCATAGCCGTCTATGGGCTTCCAAATATCCCTTTGCCAATTCCTCAAGAACAGCTTTAGCGAAAGGCTTCTTGAAGGTAAAGATGTAACTCTGTGAGATGAATTAACAGAACACAGAGCAGTTTCTCAGAAAGCTTCTTTCCAGTTTTGAACGGAAGATATTTCCTTTTTCACCATAGCCCTCTAGGGGCTTCCAAATATCGCTTTGCCAATTCCACAAGAACAGCCTTAGCGAAAGGCTTCTTGAAGGGAAAGATGTAACTCTGTGAGATGAATTCACAGAACACAGAGCAGTTTCTCAGAAAGCTTCTTTCCAGTTTTGAACGGAAGATATTTCCTTTTTCACCATAGCCCTCTATGGGCTTGCAAATATCCCTTTGCCAAATCCACAAGAACAGCCTTAGCGAAAGGCTTCTTGAAGGGAAAGATGTAACTCTGTGAGATGAATTCACAGAACACAGAGCAGTTTCTCAGAAAGCTTCTTTCCAGTTTTGAACGGAAGATATTTCCTTTTTCACCATAGCCGTCTATGGGCTTCCAAATATCCCTTTGCCAATTCCTCAAGAACAGCCTTAGCGAAAGGCTTCTTGAAGGGAAAGATGTAACTCTGTGAGGTGAATTAACAGAACACAGAGCAGTTTCTCAGAAAGCTTCTTTCCAGTTTTGAACGGAAGATATTTCCTTTTTCACCATAGCCCTCTATGGGCTTCCAAATATCGCTTTGCCAATTCCACAAGAACAGCCTTAGCGAAAGGCTTCTTGAAGGGAAAGATGTAACTCTGTCAGATGAATTCACAGAACACAGAGCAGTTTCTCAGAAAGCTTCTTTCCAGTTTTGAACGGAAGATATTTCCTTTTTCACCATAGGCCTCTATGGCCTTCCAAATATCCCTTTGCCAATTCCACAAGAACAGCCTTAGCGAAAGGCTTCTTGAAGGGAAAGATGTAACTCTGTGAGATGAATTCACAGAACACAGAGCAGTTTCTCAGAAAGCTTCTTTCCAGTTTTGAACGGAAGATATTTCCTTTTTCACCATAGCCGTCTATGGGCTTCCAAATATCCCTTTGCCAATTTCTCAAGAACAGCCTTAGCGAAAGGCTTCTTGAAGGGAAAGATGTAACTCTGTGAGATGAATTAACAGAACACAGAGCAGTTTCTCAGAAAGCTTCTTTCCAGTTTTGAACGGAAGATATTTCCTTTTTCACCATAGCCCTCTATGGGCTTCCAAATATCCCTTTGCCAAATCCACAAGAACAGCCTTAGCGAAAGGCTTCTTGAAGGGAAAGATGTAGCTCTGTGAGATGAATTCAGAGAACACAGAGCAGTTTCTCAGAAAGCTTCTTTCCAGTTTTGAACGGAAGATATTTCCTTTTTCTCCATAGGCCTCTATGGGCTTCCAAATATCCCTTTGCCAATTCCACAAGAACAGCCTTAGCGAAAGGCTTCTTGAAGGGAAAGATGTAACTCTGTGAGATGAATTCCCAGAACACAGAGCAGTTTCTCAGAAAGGTTCTTTCCAGTTTTGAACGGAAGATATTTCCTTTTTCACCATAGGCCTCTATGGGCTTCCAAATATCCCTTTGCCAATTCCACAAGAACAGCCTTAGCGAAAGGCTTCTTGAAGTGAAAGATGTAACTCTGTGAGATGAATTCACAGAACACAGAGCAGTTTCTCAGAAAGCTTCTTTCCAGTTTTGAACGGAAGATATTTCCTTTTTCACCATAGCCGTCTATGGGCTTCCAAATATCCCTTTGCCAATTCCACAAGAACAGCCTTAGCGAAAGGCTTCTTGAAGGGAAAGATGTAACTCTGTGAGATGAATTCACAGAACACAGAGCAGTTTCTCAGAAAGCTTCTTTCCAGTTTTGAACGGAAGATATTTCCTTTTTCACCATAGCCCTCTGTGGGCTGCCAAATATCCCTTTGCCAATTCCAAAAGAACAGCCTTAGCGAAAGTCTTCTTGAAGGGAAAGATGTAACTCTGTGAGATGAATTAACAGAACACAGAGCAGTTTCTCAGAAAGCTTCTTTCCAGTTTTGAACGGAAGATATTTCTTTTTTCACCATAGCCTTCTATGGGCTTCCAAATATCGCTTTGCCAATTCCACAAGAACAGCCTTAGCGAAAGGCTTCTTGAAGGGAAAGATGTAACTCTGAGAGATGAATTCACTGAACACAGAGCAGTTTCTCAGAAAGCTTCTTTCCAGTTTTGAAAGGAAGATATTTCCTTTTTAACCATAGCCGTCTATGGGCTTCCAAATATCCCTTTGCCAATTCCTCAAGAACAGCCTTAACGAAAGGCTTCTTGAAGGGAAAGATGTAACTCTGTGAGATGAATTAACAGAACACAGAGCAGTTTCTCAGAAAGCTTTTTTCCAGTTTTGAACGGAAGATATTTCCTTTTTCACCATAGCCCTCTATGGGCTTCCAAATATCCCTTTGCCAATTCCACAAGAACAGCCTTAGCGAAAGGCTTCTTGAAGGGAAAGATGTAACTCTGTGACATGAATTCACAGAACACAGTGCAGTTTCTCAGAAAGCTTCTTTCCAGTTTTGAACGGAAGATATTTCCTTTTTCACCATAGCCCTCTATGGGCTTCCAAATATCCCTTTGCCAATTCAACAAGAACAGCCTTAGCGAAAGGCTTCTTGAAAGGAAAGATGTAACTCTGTGAGATGAATTCACAGAACACAGAGCAGTTTCTCAGAAAGCTTCTTTCCAGTTTTGAACGGAAGATATTTCCTTTTTCACCATAGCCCTCTATGGGCTTCCAAATATCGCTTTGCCAATTCCAAAAGGACAGCCTTAGCTAAAGGCTTCTTGAAGGGAAAGATGTAACTCTGTGAGATGAATTCACAGAACACAGAGCAGTTTCTCAGAAAGTTTCTTTCCAGTTTTGAACGGAAGATATTTCCTTTTTCACCATAGCCCTCTATGGGCTTCCAAATATCCCTTTGCCAATTCCACAAGAACAGCCTTAGCGAAAGGCTTCTTGAAGGGAAAGATGTAACTCTGTGAGATGAATTAACAGAACACAGAGCAGTTTCTCAGAAAGCTTCTTTTCAGTTTTGAACGGAATATATTTCCTTTTTCACCATAGCCCTCTACGGGTTTCAAAATATCGCATTGCCAATTCCACAAGAAAAGCCTTAGCGAAAGGCTTCTTGAAGGGAAAGATGTAACTCTGTGAGATGAATTGACAGAACACAGAGCAGTTTCTCAGAAAGCTTCTTTCCAGTTTTGAACGGAAGATATTTCTTTTTTCACCATAGCCTTCTATGGGCTTCCAAATATCGCTTTGCCAATTCCACAAGAACAGACTTAGCGAAAGGCTTCTTGAAGGGAAAGATGTAACTCTGAGAGATGAATTCACTGAACACAGAGCAGTTTCTCAGAAAGCTTCTTTCCAGTTTGGAAAGGAAGATATTACCTTTTTAACCATAGCCGTCTATGGGCTTCCAAATATCCCTTTGCCAATTCCTCAAGAACAGCTTTAGGGAAAGGCTTCTTGAAGGGAAAGATGGAACTCTGTGAGATGAATTCACAGAACACAGAGCAGTTTCTCAGAAAGCTTCTTTCCAGTTTTGAACGGAAGATCTTTCCTTTTTCACCATAGCCCTCTATGGGCTTCCAAATATCGCTTTGCCAATTCCACAAGAACAGCCTTAGCGAAAGGCTTCTTGAAGGGAAAGATGTAACTCTGTGAGATGAATTCACAGAACACAGAGCAGTTTCTCAGGAAGCTTCTTTCCAGTTTTGAACGGAAGATATTTCCTTTTTCACCATAGCCCTCTATGGGCTTGCAAATATCCCTTTGCCAATTCCACAAGAACAGCCTTAGCGAAAGGCTTCTTGAAGGGAAAGATGTAACTCTGTGAGATGAATTCACAGAACACAGAGCAGTTTCTCAGAAAGCTTCTTTAAAGTTTTGAACGGAAGATATTTCCTTTTTCACCATAGCCGTCTATGGGCTTCCAAATATCCCTTTGCCAATTCCTCAAGAACAGCCTTAGCGAAAGGCTTCTTGAAGGGAAAGATGTAACTCTGTGAGATGAATTAACAGAACACAGAGCAGGTTCTCAGAAAGCTTCTTTCCAGTTTTGAACAGAAGATATTTCCTTTTTCACCATAGCCCTCTATGGGCTTCCAAATATCCCTTTGCCAATTCCACAAGAACAGCCTTAGCGTAAGTCTTCTTGAAGGGAAAGATGTAACTCTGAGAGATGAATTAACAGAACACAGAGCAGTTTCTCAGAAAGCTTCTTTCCAGTTTTGAACGGAAGATATTTGCTTTTTCACCATAGCCCTCTTAGGGCTTCCAAATATCCCATTGCCAATTCCACAAGAACAGCCTTAGCGAAAGGCTTCTTGAACGGAAAGATGTAACTCTGTGAGATGAATTCACAGAACACAGAGCAGTTTCTCAGAAAGCTTCTTTCCAGTTTTGAACGGAAGATATTTCCTTTTTCACCATAGCCGTCTATGGGCTTTCAAATATCCCTTTGCCATTTCCACAAGAACAGTCTAGCGAAAGGCTTCTTGAAGGGAAAGATGTAACTCTGTGAGATGAATTCAGAGAACACAGAGCAGTTTCTCAGAAAGCTTCTTTCCAGTTTTGAACGGAAGATATTTCCTTTTTCACCATAGCCCTCTATGGGCTTCCAAATATCCCTTTGCCAATTCCACAAGAACAGCCTTAGCGAAAGGCTTCTTGAAGGGAAAGATGTAACTCTGTGAGATGAATTCACAGAACACAGAGCAGTTTCTCAGAAAGCTTCTTTCCAGTTTTGAACGGAAGATATTTCCTTTTTCACCATAGCCCTCTATGGGCTTCCAAATATCCCTTTGCCAATTCCACAAGAACAGCCTTAGCGAAAGGCTTCTTGAAGGGAAAGATGTAACTCTGTGAGATGAATTCAGAGAACACAGAGCAGTTTCTCAGAAAGCTTCTTTCCAGTTTTGAACGGAAGATATTTCCTTTTTCACCATAGCCTTCTATGGGCTTCCAAATATCCCTTTGCCAATTCCAAAAGAACAGCCTTAGCGAAAGGCTTCTTGAAGGGAAAGATGTAACTCTGTGAGATGAATTCAGAGAACACAGAGCAGTTTCTCAGAAAGCTTCTTTCCAGTTTTGAACGGAAGATATTTCCTTTTTCACCATAGGCCTCTATGGCCTTCCAAATATCCCTTTGCCAATTCCACAAGAACAGCCTTAGCGAAAGGCTTCTTGAAGGGAAATATGTAACTCTGTGAGATGAATTCACAGAACACAGAGCAGTTTCTCAGAAAGCTTCTTTCCAGTTTTGAACGGAAGATATTTCCTTTTTCACCATAGCCGTCTATGGGCTTCCAAATATCCCTTTGCCAATTCCTCAAGAACAGCCTTAGCGAAAGGCTTCTTGAAGGGAAAGATGTAACTCTGTGAGATGAATTAACAGAACACAGAGCAGTTTCTCAGAAAGCTTCTTTCCAGTTTTGAACGGAAGATATTTCCTTTTTCACCATAGCCCTCTATGGGCTTCCAAATATCCCTTTGCCAAATCCACAAGAACAGCCTTAGCGAAAGGCTTCTTGAAGGGAAAGATGTAACTCTGTGAGATGAATTCAGAGAACACAGAGCAGTTTCTCAGAAAGCTTCTTTCCAGTTTTGAACGGAAGATATTTCCTTTTTCACCATAGGCCTCTATGGGCTTCCAAATATCCCTTTGCCAATTCCACAAGAACAGCCTTAGCGAAAGGCTTCTTGAAGGGAAAGATGTAACTCTGTGAGATGAATTCACAGAACACAGAGCAGTTTCTCAGAAAGCTTCTTTCCAGTTTTGAACGGAAGATATTTCCTTTTTCACCATAGCCCTCTATGGGCTTCCAAATATCCCTTTGCCAATTCCACAAGAACAGCCTTAGCGAAAGGCTTCTTGAAGGGAATGATGTAACTCTGTGAGACGAATTCAGAGAACACAGAGCAGTTTCTCAGAAAGCTTCTTTCCAGTTTTGAACGGAAGATAATTCCTTTTTAACCATAGCCCTCTATGGGCTTCCAAATAACCCTATGCCAATTCCTCAAGAACAGACTTAGCGAAAGGCTTCTTGAAGGGAAAGATGTAACTCTGTGAGATGAATTGACAGAACACAGAGCAGTTTCTCAGAAAGCTTCTTTCCAGTTTTGAACGGAAGATATTTCCTTTTTCACCATAGGCCTCTAAGGGCTTCCAAATATCCCTTTGCCAATTCCACAAGAACAGCCTTAGCGAAAGGCTTCTTGAAGGGAAAGATGTAACTCTGTGAGATGAATTCACAGAACACAGAGCAGTTTCTCAGAAAGCTTCTTTCCAGTTTTGAACGGAAGATATTTCCTTTTTCACCATAGCCCTCTGTGGGCTTCCAAATATCCCTTTGCCAATTCCAAAAGAACAGCCTTAGCGAAAGTCTTCTTGAAGGGAAAGATGTAACTCTGAGAGATGAATTAACAGAACACAGAGCAGTTTCTCAGAAAGCTTCTTTCCAGTTTTGAACGGAAGATATTTCCTTTTTCACCATAGCCCTCTATGGGCTTCCAAATATCCCTTTGCCAATTCCACAAGAACAGCCTTAGCGAAAGGCTTCTTGAAGGGAAAGATGTAACTCTGTGAGATGAATTCACAGAACACAGAGCAGTTTCTCAGAAAGCTTCTTTCCAGTTTTGAACGGAAGATATTTCCTTTTTCACCATAGCCGTCTATGGGCTTTCAAATATCCCTTTGCCATTTCCACAAGAACAGTCTTAGCGAAAGGCTTCTTGAAGGGAAAGATGTAACTCTGTGAGATGAATTCAGAGAACACAGAGCAGTTTCTCAGAAAGCTTCTTTCCAGTTTTGAACGGAAGATATTTCCTTTTTCACCATAGCCCTCTATGGGCTTCCAAATATCCCTTTGCCAATTCCAAAAGAACAGCCTTAGCGAAAGGCTTCTTGAAGGGAAAGATGTAACTCTGTGAGATGAATTCACAGAACACAGAGCAGTTTCTCAGAAAGCTTCTTTCCAGTTTTGAACGGAAGATATTTCCTTTTTCACCATAGCCCTCTATGGGCTTCCAAATATCCCTTTGCCAATTCCACAAGAACAGCCTTAGCGAAAGGCTTCTTGAAGGGAAAGATGTAACTCTGTGAGATGAATTCAGAGAACACAGAGCAGTTTCTCAGAAAGCTTCTTTCCAGTTTTGAACGGAAGATATTTCCTTTTTCACCATAGCCTTCTATGGGCTTCCAAATATCCCTTTGCCAATTCCACAAGAACAGCCTTAGCGAAAGGCTTCTTGAAGGGAAAGATGTAACTCTGTGAGATGAATTCAGAGAACACAGAGCAGTTTCTCAGAAAGCTTCTTTCCAGTTTTGAACGGAAGATATTTCCTTTTTCACCATAGGCCTCTATGGCCTTCCAAATATCCCTTTGCCAATTCCACAAGAACAGCCTTAGCGAAAGGCTTCTTGAAGGGAAAGATGTAACTCTGTGAGATGAATTCACAGAACACAGAGCAGTTTCTCAGAAAGCTTCTTTCCAGTTTTGAACGGAAGATATTTCCTTTTTCACCATAGGCCTCTATGGGCTTCCAAATATCCCTTTGCCAATTCCACAAGAACAGCCTTAGCGAAAGGCTTCTTGAAGTGAAAGATGTAACTCTGTGAGATGAATTCACAGAACACAGAGCAGTTTCTCAGAAAGCTTCTTTCCAGTTTTGAACGGAAGATATTTCCTTTTTCACCATAGGCCTCTATGGGCTTCCAAATATCCCTTTGCCAATTCCACAAGAACAGCCTTAGCGAAAGGCTTCTTGAAGGGAAAGATGTAACTCTGTGAGATGAATTCAGAGAACACAGAGCAGTTTCTCAGAAAGCTTCTTTCCAGTTTTGAACGGAAGATATTTCCTTTTTCACCATAGGCCTCTATGGGCTTCCAAATATCCCTTTGCCAATTCCACAAGAACAGCCTTAGCGAAAGGCTTCTTGAAGTGAAAGATGTAACTCTGTGAGATGAATTCACAGAACACAGAGCAGTTTCTCAGAAAGCTTCTTTCCAGTTTTGAACGGAAGATATTTCCTTTTTCACCATAGCCGTCTATGGGCTTCCAAACATCCCTTTGCCAATTCCTCAAGAACAGACTTAGCGAAAGGCTTCTTGAAGGGAAAGATGTAACTCTGTGAGATGAATTAACAGAACACAGAGCAGTTTCTCAGAAAGCTTCTTTCCAGTTTTGAACGGAAGATATTTCCTTTTTCACCATAGCCCTCTATGGGCTTCCAAATATCGCTTTGCCAATCCCACAAGAACAGCCTTAGCGAAAGGCTTCTTGAAGGGAAAGATGTAACTCTGTCAGATGAATTCACAGAACACAGAGCAGTTTCTCAGAAAGCTTCTTTCCAGTTTTGAACGGAAGATATTTCCTTTTTCACCATAGCCCTCTGTGGGCTTCCAAATATCACTTTGCCAATTCCAGAAGAACAGCCTTAGCGAAAGTCTTCTTGAAGGGAAAGATGTAACTCTGTGAGATGAATTAACAGAACACAGAGCAGTTTCTCAGAAAGCTTCTTTCCAGTTTTGAATGGAAGATATTTCTTTTTTCACCATAGCCTTCTATGGGCTTCCAAATATCGCTTTGCCAATTCCACAAGAACAGCCTTAGCGAAAGGCTTCTTGAAGGGAAAGATGTAACTCTGTGAGATGAATTCACTGAACAGAGAGCAGTTTCTCAGAAAGCTTCTTTCCAGTTTTCAACGGAAGATATTTCCTTTTTAACCATAGCCGTCTATGGGCTTCCAAATATCCCTTTGCCAATTCCTCAAGAACAGCTTTAGCGAAAGGCTTCTTGAAGGGAAAGATGTAACTCTGTGAGATGAATTCACAGAACACAGAGCAGTTTCTCAGAAAGCTTCTTTCCAGTTTTGAACGGAAGATATTTCCTTTTTCACCATAGCCCTCTATGGGCTTCCAAATATCCCTTTGCCAATTCCACAAGAACAGCCTTAGCGAAAGGCTTCTTGAAGGGAAAGATGTAACTCTGTGAGATGAATTCACAGAACACAGAGCAGTTTCTCAGAAAGCTTCTTTCCAGTTTTGAATGGAAGATATTTCCTTTTTCACCATAGCCCTCTATGGGCTTGCAAATATCCCTTTGCCAATTCCACAAGAACAGCCTTAGCGAAAGGCTTCTTGAAGGGAAAGATGTAACTCTGTGAGATGAATTCACAGAACACAGAGCAGTTTCTCAGAAAGCTTCTTTCCAGTTTTGAACGGAAGATATTTCCTTTTTCACCATAGCCCTCTATGGGCTTCCAAATATCGCTTTGCCAATTCCACAAGAACAGCCTTAGCGAAAGGCTTCTTGAAGGGAAAGATGTAACTCTGTGAGATGAATTCACAGAACACAGAGCAGTTTCTCAGAAAGCTTCTTTCCAGTTTTGAACGGAAGATATTTCCTTTTTCACCATAGCCCTCTGTGGGCTTCCAAATATCCCTTTGCCAATTCCAAAAGAACAGCCTTAGCGAAAGTCTTCTTGAAGGGAAAGATGTAACTCTGAGAGATGAATTAACAGAACACAGAGCAGTTTCTCAGAAAGCTTCTTTCCAGTTTTGAACGGAAGATATTTCCTTTTTCACCATAGCCCTCTATGGGCTTTCAAATATCCCTTTGCCAATTCCACAAGAACAGCCTTAGCGAAAGGCTTCTTGAAGGGAAAGATGTAACTCTGTGAGATGAATTCACAGAACACAGAGGAGTTTCTCAGAAAGCTTCTTTCCAGTTTTGAACGGAAGATATTTCCTTTTTCACCATAGCCCTCTGTGGGCTTCCAAATATCCCTTTGCCAATTCCAAAAGAACAGCCTTAGCGAAAGTCTTCTTGAAGGTGAAGATGTAACTCTGTGAGATGAATTAACAGAACACAGAGCAGTTTCTCAGAAAGCTTCTTTCCAGTTTTGAACGGAAGATATTTCTTTTTTCACCATAGCCTTCTATGGGCTTCCAAATATCGCTTTGCCAATTCCACAAGAACAGCCTTAGCGAAAGGCTTCTTGAAGGGAAAGATGTAACTCTGAAAGATGAATTCACTGAACACAGAGCAGTTTCTCAGAAAGCTTCTTTCCAGTTTTGAAAGGAAGATATTTCCTTCTTAACCATAGCCGTCTATGGGCTTCCAAATATCCCTTTGCCAATTCCTCAAGAACAGCTTTAGCGAAAGGCTTCTTGAAGGTAAAGATGTAACTCTGTGAGATGAATTAACAGAACACAGAGCAGTTTCTCAGAAAGCTTCTTTCCAGTTTTGAACGGAAGATATTTCCTTTTTCACCATAGCCCTCTATGGGCTTCCAAATATCGCTTTGCCAATTCCACAAGAACAGCCTTAGCGAAAGGCTTCTTGAAGGGAAAGATGTAACTCTGTGAGATGAATTCACAGAACACAGAGCAGTTTCTCAGAAAGCTTCTTTCCAGTTTTGAACGGAAGATATTTCCTTTTTCACCATAGCCCTCTATGGGCTTGCAAATATCCCTCTGCCAATTCCACAAGAACAGCCTTAGCGAAAGGCTTCTTGAAGGGAAAGATGTAACTCTGTGAGATGAATTCACAGAACACAGAGCAGTTTCTCAGAAAGCTTCTTTCCAGTTTTGAACGGAAGATATTTCCTTTTTCACCATAGCCGTCTATGGGCTTCCAAACATCCCTTTGCCAATTCCTCAAGAACAGACTTAGCGAAAGGCTTCTTGAAGGGAAAGATGTAACTCTGTGAGATGAATTAACAGAACACAGAGCAGTTTCTCAGAAAGCTTCTTTCCAGTTTTGAACGGAAGATATTTCCTTTTTCACCATAGCCCTCTATGGGCTTCCAAATATCGCTTTGCCAATCCCACAAGAACAGCCTTAGCGAAAGGCTTCTTGAAGGGAAAGATGTAACTCTGTCAGATGAATTCACAGAACACAGAGCAGTTTCTCAGAAAGCTTCTTTCCAGTTTTGAACGGAAGATATTTCTTTTTTCACCATAGCCTTCTATGGGCTTCCAAATATCGCTTTGCCAATTCCACAAGAACAGCCTTAGCGAAAGGCTTCTTGAAGGGAAAGATGTAACTCTGAGAGATGAATTCACTGAACACAGAGCAGTTTCTCAGAAAGCTTCTTTCCAGTTTTGAACGGAAGATATTTCCTTTTTAACCATAGCCGTCTATGGGCTTCCAAATATCCCTTTGCCAATTCCTCAAGAACAGCTTTAGCGAAAGGCTTCTTGAAGGTAAAGATGTAACTCTGTGAGATGAATTAACAGAACACAGAGCAGTTTCTCAGAAAGCTTCTTTCCAGTTTTGAACGGAAGATATTTCCTTTTTCACCATAGCCCTCTATGGGCTTCCAAATATCGCTTTGCCAATTCCACAAGAACAGCCTTAGCGAAAGGCTTCTTGAAGGGAAAGATGTAACTCTGTGAGATGAATTCACAGAACACAGAGCAGTTTCTCAGAAAGCTTCTTTCCAGTTTTGAACGGAAGATATTTCCTTTTTCACCATAGCCCTCTATGGGCTTGCAAATATCCCTTTGCCAAATCCACAAGAACAGCCTTAGCGAAAGGCTTCTTGAAGGGAAAGATGTAACTCTGTGAGATGAATTCACAGAACACAGAGCAGTTTCTCAGAAAGCTTCTTTCCAGTTTTGAACGGAAGATATTTCCTTTTTCACCATAGCCGTCTATGGGCTTCCAAATATCCCTTTGCCAATTCCTCAAGAACAGCCTTAGCGAAAGGCTTCTTGAAGGGAAAGATGTAACTCTGTGAGGTGAATTAACAGAACACAGAGCAGTTTCTCAGAAAGCTTCTTTCCAGTTTTGAACGGAAGATATTTCCTTTTTCACCATAGCCCTCTATGGGCTTCCAAATATCGCTTTGCCAATTCCACAAGAACAGCCTTAGCGAAAGGCTTCTTGAAGGGAAAGATGTAACTCTGTCAGATGAATTCACAGAACACAGAGCAGTTTCTCAGAAAGCTTCTTTCCAGTTTTGAACGGAAGATATTTCCTTTTTCACCATAGGCCTCTATGGCCTTCCAAATATCCCTTTGCCAATTCCACAAGAACAGCCTTAGCGAAAGGCTTCTTGAAGGGAAAGATGTAACTCTGTGAGATGAATTCACAGAACACAGAGCAGTTTCTCAGAAAGCTTCTTTCCAGTTTTGAACGGAAGATATTTCCTTTTTCACCATAGCCGTCTATGGGCTTCCAAATATCCCTTTGCCAATTTCTCAAGAACAGCCTTAGCGAAAGGCTTCTTGAAGGGAAAGATGTAACTCTGTGAGATGAATTAACAGAACACAGAGCAGTTTCTCAGAAAGCTTCTTTCCAGTTTTGAACGGAAGATATTTCCTTTTTCACCATAGCCCTCTATGGGCTTCCAAATATCCCTTTGCCAAATCCACAAGAACAGCCTTAGCGAAAGGCTTCTTGAAGGGAAAGATGTAGCTCTGTGAGATGAATTCAGAGAACACAGAGCAGTTTCTCAGAAAGCTTCTTTCCAGTTTTGAACGGAAGATATTTCCTTTTTCTCCATAGGCCTCTATGGGCTTCCAAATATCCCTTTGCCAATTCCACAAGAACAGCCTTAGCGAAAGGCTTCTTGAAGGGAAAGATGTAACTCTGTGAGGTGAATTCCCAGAACACAGAGCAGTTTCTCAGAAAGGTTCTTTCCAGTTTTGAACGGAAGATATTTCCTTTTTCACCATAGGCCTCTATGGGCTTCCAAATATCCCTTTGCCAATTCCACAAGAACAGCCTTAGCGAAAGGCTTCTTGAAGTGAAAGATGTAACTCTGTGAGATGAATTCACAGAACACAGAGCAGTTTCTCAGAAAGCTTCTTTCCAGTTTTGAACGGAAGATATTTCCTTTTTCACCATAGCCGTCTATGGGCTTCCAAATATCCCTTTGCCAATTCCACAAGAACAGCCTTAGCGAAAGGCTTCTTGAAGGGAAAGATGTAACTCTGTGAGATGAATTCACAGAACACAGAGCAGTTTCTCAGAAAGCTTCTTTCCAGTTTTGAACGGAAGATATTTCCTTTTTCACCATAGCCCTCTGTGGGCTGCCAAATATCCCTTTGCCAATTCCAAAAGAACAGCCTTAGCGAAAGTCTTCTTGAAGGGAAAGATGTAACTCTGTGAGATGAATTAACAGAACACAGAGCAGTTTCTCAGAAAGCTTCTTTCCAGTTTTGAACGGAAGATATTTCTTTTTTCACCATAGCCTTCTATGGGCTTCCAAATATCGCTTTGCCAATTCCACAAGAACAGCCTTAGCGAAAGGCTTCTTGAAGGGAAAGATGTAACTCTGAGAGATGAATTCACTGAACACAGAGCAGTTTCTCAGAAAGCTTCTTTCCAGTTTTGAAAGGAAGATATTTCCTTTTTAACCATAGCCGTCTATGGGCTTCCAAATATCCCTTTGCCAATTCCTCAAGAACAGCCTTAACGAAAGGCTTCTTGAAGGGAAAGATGTAACTCTGTGAGATGAATTAACAGAACACAGAGCAGTTTCTCAGAAAGCTTTTTTCCAGTTTTGAACGGAAGATATTTCCTTTTTCACCATAGCCCTCTATGGGCTTCCAAATATCCCTTTGCCAATTCCACAAGAACAGCCTTAGCGAAAGGCTTCTTGAAGGGAAAGATGTAACTCTGTGACATGAATTCACAGAACACAGTGCAGTTTCTCAGAAAGCTTCTTTCCAGTTTTGAACGGAAGATATTTCCTTTTTCACCATAGCCCTCTATGGGCTTCCAAATATCCCTTTGCCAATTCAACAAGAACAGCCTTAGCGAAAGGCTTCTTGAAAGGAAAGATGTAACTCTGTGAGATGAATTCACAGAACACAGAGCAGTTTCTCAGAAAGCTTCTTTCCAGTTTTGAACGGAAGATATTTCCTTTTTCACCATAGCCCTCTATGGGCTTCCAAATATCGCTTTGCCAATTCCAAAAGGACAGCCTTAGCTAAAGGCTTCTTGAAGGGAAAGATGTAACTCTGTGAGATGAATTCACAGAACACAGAGCAGTTTCTCAGAAAGTTTCTTTCCAGTTTTGAACGGAAGATATTTCCTTTTTCACCATAGCCCTCTATGGGCTTCCAAATATCCCTTTGCCAATTCCACAAGAACAGCCTTAGCGAAAGGCTTCTTGAAGGGAAAGATGTAACTCTGTGAGATGAATTAACAGAACACAGAGCAGTTTCTCAGAAAGCTTCTTTTCAGTTTTGAACGGAATATATTTCCTTTTTCACCATAGCCCTCTACGGGTTTCAAAATATCGCATTGCCAATTCCACAAGAAAAGCCTTAGCGAAAGGCTTCTTGAAGGGAAAGATGTAACTCTGTGAGATGAATTGACAGAACACAGAGCAGTTTCTCAGAAAGCTTCTTTCCAATTTTGAACGGAAGATATTTCCTTTTTCACCATAGCCGTCTATGGGCTTCCAAATATCCCTTTGCCAATTCCACAAGAACAGCCTTAGCCAAAGGCTACTTGAAGGGAAAGATGTAACTCTGTGAGATGAATTAACAGAACACAGAGCAGTTTCTCAGAAAGTTTCTTTCCAGTTTTGAACGGAAGATATTTCCTTTTTCACCATAGCCGTCTAAGGGCTTCCAAATATCCCTTTGCCAATTCCACAAGAACAGCCTTAGCGAAAGGCTTCTTGAAGGGAAAGATGTAACTCTGTGAGATGAATTAACAGAACACAGAGCAGTTTCTCAAAAAGCTTCTTTCCAGTTTTGAACGGAAGATATTTCCTTTTTCACCATAGCCCTCTATGGGCTTCCAAATATCCCTTTGTCAATTCCACAAGAACAGCCTTAGCGAAAGGCTTCTTGAAGGGAAAGATGTAACTCTGTGAGATGAATTCAGAGAACACAGAGCAGTTTCTCAGAAAGCTTCTTTCCAGTTTTGAACGGAAGATATTTCCTTTTTCACCATAGGCCTCTATGGGCTTCCAAATATCCCTTTGCCAATTCCACAAGAACAGCCTTAGCGAAAGGCTTCTTGAAGTGAAAGATGTAACTCTGTGAGATGAATTCACAGAACACAGAGCAGTTTCTCAGAAAGCTTCTTTCCAGTTTTGAACGGAAGATATTTCCTTTTTCACCATAGCCGTCTATGGGCTTCCAAATATCCCTTTGCCAATTCCACAAGAACAGCCTTAGCGAAAGGCTTCTTGAAGGGAAAGATGTAACTCTGTGAGATGAATTCACAGAACACAGAACAGTTTCTCAGAAAGCTTCTTTCCAGTTTTGAACGGAAGATATTTCCTTTTTCACCATAGCCCTCTGTGGGCTTCCAAATATCCCTTTGCCAATTCCAAAAGAACAGCCTTAGCGAAAGTCTTCTTGAAGGGAAAGATGTAACTCTGTGAGATGAATTAACAGAACACAGAGCAGTTTCTCAGAAAGCTTCTTTCCAGTTTTGAACGGAAGATATTTCTTTTTTCACCATAGCCTTCTATGGGCTTCCAAATATCGCTTTGCCAATTCCACAAGAACAGCCTTAGCGAAAGGCTTCTTGAAGGGAAAGATGTAACTCTGAGAGATGAATTCACTGAACACAGAGCAGTTTCTCAGAAAGCTTCTTTCCACTTTTGAAAGGAAGATATTTCCTTTTTAACCATAGCCGTCTATGGGCTTCCAAATATTCCTTTGCCAATTCCTCAAGAACAGCTTTAGCGAAAGGCTTCTTGAAGGTAAAGATGTAACTCTGTGAGATGAATTAACAGAACACAGAGCAGTTTCTCAGAAAGCTTCTTTCCAGTTTTGAACGGAAGATATTTCCTTTTTCACCATAGCCCTCTATGGGCTTCCAAATATCGCTTTGCCAATTCCACAAGAACAGCCTTAGCGAAAGGCTTCTTGAAGGGAAAGATGTAACTCTGTGAGATGAATTCACAGAACACAGAGCAGTTTCTCGGAAAGCTTCTTTCCAGTTTTGAACGGAAGATATTTCCTTTTTCACCATAGCCCTCTATGGGCTTGCAAATATCCCTTTGCCAATTCCACAAGAACAGCCTTAGCGAAAGGCTTCTTGAAGGGAACGATGTAACTCTGTGAGATGAATTCACAGAACACAGAGCAGTTTCTCAGAAAGCTTCTTTCCAGTTTTGAACGGAAGATATTTCCTTTTTCACCATAGCCGTCTATGGGCTTCCAAATATCCCTTTGCCAATTCTTCAAGAACAGCCTTAGCGAAAGGCTTCTTGAAGGGAAAGATGTAACTCTGTGAGATGAATTAACAGAACACAGAGCAGTTTCTCAGAAAGCTTCTTTCCAGTTTTGAACGGAAGATATTTAGTTTTTCACCATAGCCCTCTATGGGCTTCCAAATATCGCTTTGCCAATTCCACAAGAACAGCCTTAGCGAAAGGCTTCTTGAAGGGAAAGATGTAACTCTGTCAGATGAATTCACAGAACACAGAGCAGTTTCTCAGAAAGCTTCTTTCCAGTTTTGAACGGAAGATATTTCCTTTTTCACCATAGCCCTCTATGGGCTTCCAAATATCCCTTTGCCAATTCCACAAGAACAGCCTTAGCGAAAGGCGTCTTGAAAGGAAAGATGTAACTCTGTGAGATGAATTCACAGAACACAGAGCAGTTTCTCAGAAAGCTTCTTTCCAGTTTTGAACGGAAGATATTTCCTTTTTCACCATAGCCCTCTATGGGCTTCCAAATATCGCTTTGCCAATTCCACAAGGACAGCCTTAGCTAAAGGCTTCTTGAAGGGAAAGATGTAACTCTGTGAGATGAATTCACAGAACACAGAGCAGTTTCTCAGAAAGTTTCTTTCCAGTTTTGAATGGAAGATATTTCCTTTTTCACCATAGCCCTCTATGGGCTTCCAAATATCCCTTTGCCAATTCCACAAGAACAGCCTTAGCGAAAGGCTACTTGAAGGGAAAGATGTAACTCTGTGAGATGAATTAACAGAACACAGAGCAGTTTCTCAGAAAGCTTCTTTCCAGTTTTGAACGGAAGATATTTCCTTTTTCACCAAAGCCCTCTATGGGCTTCCAAATATCGCTTTGCCAATTCCACAAGAACAGCCTTAGCGAAAGGCTTCTTGAAGGGAAAGATGTAACTCTGTGAGATGAATTCACAGAACACAGAGCAGTTTCTCAGAAAGCTTCTTTCCAGTTTTGAACGGAAGATATTTCCTTTTTCACCATAGGCCTCTATGGGCTTCCAAATATCCCTTTGCCAATTCCACAAGAACAGCCTTAGCGAAAGGCTTCTTGTAGGGAAAGATGTAACTCTGTGAGATGAATTCACAGAACACAGAGCAGTTTCTCAGAAAGCTTCTTTCCAGTTTTGAACGGAAGATATTTCCTTTTTCACCAGAGCCCTCTATGGGCTTCCAAATATCCCTTTGCCATTTCCACAAGAACAGCCTTAGCGAAAGGCTTCTTGAAGGGAAAGATGTAACTCTGTGAGATGAATTAACAGAACACAGAGCAGTTTCTCAGAAAGCTTCTTTCCAGTTTTGAACAGAAGATATTTCCTTTTTCACCATAGCCCTCTATGGGCTTCCAAATATCCCTTTGCCAATTCCACAAGAACAGCCTTAGCGAAAGGCTTCTTGAAGGGAAAGATGTCACTCTGTGAGATGAATTCACAGAACACAGAGCAGTTTCTCAGAAAGCTTCTTTCCAGTTTTGAACGGAAGATATTTCCTTTTTCACCATAGTCCTCTATGGGCTTCCAAATATCCCTTTGCCAATTCCACAAGAACAGCCTTAGCGAAAGGCTTCTTGAATGGAAAGATGTAACTCTGTGAGATGAATTCACAGAACACAGAGCAGTTTCTCAGAAAGCTTCTTTCCAGTTTTGAACGGAAGATATTTCCTTTTTCACCATAGCCGTCTATGGGCTTCCAAATATCCCTTTGCCAATTCCACAAGAACAGCCTTAGCGAAAGGCTTCTTGAAGGGAAAGATGTAACTCTGTGAGATGAATTCACAGAACACAGAGCAGTTTCTCAGAAAGCTTCTTTCCAGTTTTGAACGGAAGATATTTCCTTTTTCACCATAGGCCTCTATGGGCTTCCAAATATCCCTTTGCCAATTCCACAAGAACAGCCTTAGCGAAAGGCTTCTTGAAGGGAAAGATGTAACTCTGTGAGATGAATTAACAGAACACAGAGCAGTTTCTCAGAAAGCTTCTTTCCAGTTTTGAACGGAAGATATTTCCTTTTTCACCATAGCCGTCTATGGGCTTCCAAATATCCCTTTGCCATTTCCACAAGAACAGCCTTAGCGAAAGGCTTCTTGAAGGGAAAGATGTAACTCTGTGAGATCAATTAACAGAACACAGAGCAGTTTCTCAGAAAGCTTCTTTCCAGTTTGAACAGAAGATATTTCCTTTTTCACCATAGCCCTCTATGGGCTTCCAAATATCCCTTTGCCAATTCCACAAGAACAGCCTTAGCGAAAGGCTTCTTGAAGGGAAAGATGTAACTCTGTGAGATGAATTCAGAGAACACAGAGCAGTTTCTCAGAAAGCTTCTTTCCAGTTTTGAACGGAAGATATTTCCTGTTTCACCATAGGCCTCTATGGGCTTCCAAATATCCCTTTGCCAATTCCACAAGAACAGCCTTAGCGAAAGGCTTCTTGAAGGGAAAGATGTAACTCTGTGAGATGAATTCACAGAACACAGAGCAGTTTCTCAGAAAGCTTCTTTCCAGATTTGAACGAAAGATATTTCCTTTTTCACCATAGCCCTCTATGGGCTTCCAAATATCCCTTTGCCAATTCCACAAGAACAGCCTTAGCGTAAGTCTTCTTGAAGGGAAAGATGTAACTCTGTGAGATGAATTAACAGAACACAGAGCAGTTTCTCAGAAAGCTTCTTTCCAGTTTTGAACGGAAGATATTTCCTTTTTCACCATAGCCCTCTATGGGTTTCCAAATATCGCATTGCCAATTCCACAAGAACAGCCTTAGCGAAAGGCTTCTTGAAGGGAAAGATGTAACTCTGTGAGTTGAATTGACAGAACACAGAGCAGTTTCTCAGAAAGCTTCTTTCCAATTTTGAACGGAAGATATTTCCTTTTTCACCATAGCCGTCTATGGGCTTCCAAATATCCCTTTGCCAATTCCACAAGAACAGCCTTAGCCAAAGGCTACTTGAAGGGAAAGAGGTAACTCTGTGAGATGAATTAACAGAACACAGAGGAGTTTCTCAGAAAGTTTCTTTCCAGTTTTGAACGGAAGATATTTCCTTTTTCACCATAGCCGTCTATGGGCTTCCAAATATCCCTTTGCCAATTCCACAAGAACAGCCTTAGCGAAAGGCTTCTTGAAGGGAAAGATGTAACTCTGTGAGATGAATTAACAGAACACAGAGCAGTTTCTCAGAAAGCTTCTTTTCAGTTTTGAACGGAAGATATTTCCTTTTTCACCATAGCCCTATATGGGTTTCCAAATATCGCATTGCCAATTCCACAAGAACAGCCTTAGCGAAAGGCTTCTTGAAGGGAAAGATGTAACTCTGTGAGATGAATTCACAGAACACAGAGCAGTTTCTCAGAAAGCTTCTTTCCAGTTTTGAACGGAAGATATTTCCTTTTTCACCATAGCCCTCTAAGGGCTTCCAAATATCCCTTTGCCAATTCCACAAGAACAGCCTTAGCGAAAGGCTTCTTGAAGGGAAAGATGTAACTCTGTGAGACGAATTCACAGAACACAGAGCAGTTTCTCAGAAAGCTTCTTTCCAGTTTTGAACGGAAGTTATTTCCTTTTTCACCATAGCCGTCTATGGGCTTACAAATAACCCTATGCCAATTCCTCAAGAACAGCCTTAGCGAAAGGCTTCTTGAAGGGAAAGATGTAACTCTGTGAGATGAATTCACAGAACACAGAGCAGTTTCTCAGAAAGCTTCTTTCCAGTTTTGAACGGAAGATATTTCCTTTTTCACCATAGGCCTCTATGGGCTTCCAAATATCCCTTTGCCAATTCCACAAGAAGAGCCTTAGCGAAAGGCTTCTTGAAGGGAAAGATGTAACTCTGTGAGATGAATTCAGAGAACACAGAGCAGTTTCTCAGAAAGCTTCTTTCCAGTTTTGAACGGAAGATATTTCCTTTTTCACCATAGGCCTCTATGGGCTTCCAAATATCCCTTTGCCAATTCCACAAGAACAGCCTTAGCTTCTTGAAGGGAAAGATGTAACTCTGTGAGATGAATTCACAGAACACAGAGCAGTTTCTCAGAAAGCTTCTTTTCAGTTTTGAACGGAATATATTTCCTTTTTCACCATAGCCCTCTATGGGTTTCAAAATATCGCATTGCCAATTCCACAAGAAAAGCCTTAGCGAAAGGCTTCTTGAAGGGAAAGATGTAACTCTGTGAGATGAATTGACAGAACACAGAGCAGTTTCTCAGAAAGCTTCTTTCCAATTTTGAACGGAAGATATTTCCTTTTTCACCATAGCCGTCTATGGGCTTCCAAATATCCCTTTGCCAATTCCACAAGAACAGCCTTAGCCAAAGGCTACTTGAAGGGAAAGATGTAACTCTGTGAGATGAATTAACAGAACACAGAGCAGTTTCTCAGAAAGTTTCTTTCCAGTTTTGAACGGAAGATATTTCCTTTTTCACCATAGCCGTCTATGGGCTTCCAAATATCCCTTTGCCAATTCCACAAGAACAGCCTTAGCGAAAGGCTTCTTGAAGGGAAAGATGTAACTCTGTGAGATGAATTAACAGAACACAGAGCAGTTTCTCAGAAAGCTTCTTTCCAGTTTTGAACGGAAGATATTTCCTTTTTCACCATAGCCCTCTATGGGCTTCCAAATATCCCTTTGTCAATTCCACAAGAACAGCCTTAGCGAAAGGCTTCTTGAAGGGAAAGATGTAACTCTGTGAGATGAATTCAGAGAACACAGAGCAGTTTCTCAGAAAGCTTCTTTCCAGTTTTGAACGGAAGATATTTCCTTTTTCACCATAGGCCTCTATGGGCTTCCAAATATCCCTTTGCCAATTCCACAAGAACAGCCTTAGCGAAAGGCTTCTTGAAGTGAAAGATGTAACTCTGTGAGATGAATTCACAGAACACAGAGCAGTTTCTCAGAAAGCTTCTTTCCAGTTTTGAACGGAAGATATTTCCTTTTTCACCATAGCCGTCTATGGGCTTCCAAATATCCCTTTGCCAATTCCACAAGAACAGCCTTAGCGAAAGGCTTCTTGAAGGGAAAGATGTAACTCTGTGAGATGAATTCACAGAACACAGAACAGTTTCTCAGAAAGCTTCTTTCCAGTTTTGAACGGAAGATATTTCCTTTTTCACCATAGCCCTCTGTGGGCTTCCAAATATCCCTTTGCCAATTCCAAAAGAACAGCCTTAGCGAAAGTCTTCTTGAAGGGAAAGATGTAACTCTGTGAGATGAATTAACAGAACACAGAGCAGTTTCTCAGAAAGCTTCTTTCCAGTTTTGAACGGAAGATATTTCTTTTTTCACCATAGCCTTCTATGGGCTTCCAAATATCGCTTTGCCAATTCCACAAGAACAGCCTTAGCGAAAGGCTTCTTGAAGGGAAAGATGTAACTCTGAGAGATGAATTCACTGAACACAGAGCAGTTTCTCAGAAAGCTTCTTTCCACTTTTGAAAGGAAGATATTTCCTTTTTAACCATAGCCGTCTATGGGCTTCCAAATATCCCTTTGCCAATTCCTCAAGAACAGCTTTAGCGAAAGGCTTCTTGAAGGTAAAGATGTAACTCTGTGAGATGAATTAACAGAACACAGAGCAGTTTCTCAGAAAGCTTCTTTCCAGTTTTGAACGGAAGATATTTCCTTTTTCACCATAGCCCTCTATGGGCTTCCAAATATCGCTTTGCCAATTCCACAAGAACAGCCTTAGCGAAAGGCTTCTTGAAGGGAAAGATGTAACTCTGTGAGATGAATTCACAGAACACAGAGCAGTTTCTCGGAAAGCTTCTTTCCAGTTTTGAACGGAAGATATTTCCTTTTTCACCATAGCCCTCTATGGGCTTGCAAATATCCCTTTGCCAATTCCACAAGAACAGCCTTAGCGAAAGGCTTCTTGAAGGGAACGATGTAACTCTGTGAGATGAATTCACAGAACACAGAGCAGTTTCTCAGAAAGCTTCTTTCCAGTTTTGAACGGAAGATATTTCCTTTTTCACCAGAGCCCTCTATGGGCTTCCAAATATCCCTTTGCCATTTCCACAAGAACAGCCTTAGCGAAAGGCTTCTTGAAGGGAAAGATGTAACTCTGTGAGATGAATTAACAGAACACAGAGCAGTTTCTCAGAAAGCTTCTTTCCAGTTTTGAACAGAAGATATTTCCTTTTTCACCATAGCCCTCTATGGGCTTCCAAATATCCCTTTGCCAATTCCACAAGAACAGCCTTAGCGAAAGGCTTCTTGAAGGGAAAGATGTCACTCTGTGAGATGAATTCACAGAACACAGAGCAGTTTCTCAGAAAGCTTCTTTCCAGTTTTGAACGGAAGATATTTCCTTTTTCACCATAGTCCTCTATGGGCTTCCAAATATCCCTTTGCCAATTCCACAAGAACAGCCTTAGCGAAAGGCTTCTTGAAGGGAAAGATGTAACTCTGTGAGATGAATTCACAGAACACAGAGCAGTTTCTCAGAAAGCTTCTTTCCAGTTTTGAACGGAAGATATTTCCTTTTTCACCATAGCCGTCTATGGGCTTCCAAATATCCCTTTGCCAATTCCACAAGAACAGCCTTAGCGAAAGGCTTCTTGAAGGGAAAGATGTAACTCTGTGAGATGAATTCACAGAACACAGAGCAGTTTCTCAGAAAGCTTCTTTCCAGTTTTGAACGGAAGATATTTCCTTTTTCACCATAGGCCTCTATGGGCTTCCAAATATCCCTTTGCCAATTCCACAAGAACAGCCTTAGCGAAAGGCTTCTTGAAGGGAAAGATGTAACTCTGTGAGATGAATTAACAGAACACAGAGCAGTTTCTCAGAAAGCTTCTTTCCAGTTTTGAACGGAAGATATTTCCTTTTTCACCATAGCCGTCTATGGGCTTCCAAATATCCCTTTGCCATTTCCACAAGAACAGCCTTAGCGAAAGGCTTCTTGAAGGGAAAGATGTAACTCTGTGAGATGAATTAACAGAACACAGAGCAGTTTCTCAGAAAGCTTCTTTCCAGTTTGAACAGAAGATATTTCCTTTTTCACCATAGCCCTCTATGGGCTTCCAAATATCCCTTTGCCAATTCCACAAGAACAGCCTTAGCGAAAGGCTTCTTGAAGGGAAAGATGTAACTCTGTGAGATGAATTCAGAGAACACAGAGCAGTTTCTCAGAAAGCTTCTTTCCAGTTTTGAACGGAAGATATTTCCTGTTTCACCATAGGCCTCTATGGGCTTCCAAATATCCCTTTGCCAATTCCACAAGAACAGCCTTAGCGAAAGGCTTCTTGAAGGGAAAGATGTAACTCTGTGAGATGAATTCACAGAACACAGAGCAGTTTCTCAGAAAGCTTCTTTCCAGATTTGAACGAAAGATATTTCCTTTTTCACCATAGCCCTCTATGGGCTTCCAAATATCCCTTTGCCAATTCCACAAGAACAGCCTTAGCGTAAGTCTTCTTGAAGGGAAAGATGTAACTCTGTGAGATGAATTAACAGAACACAGAGCAGTTTCTCAGAAAGCTTCTTTCCAGTTTTGAACGGAAGATATTTCCTTTTTCACCATAGCCCTCTATGGGTTTCCAAATATCGCATTGCCAATTCCACAAGAACAGCCTTAGCGAAAGGCTTCTTGAAGGGAAAGATGTAACTCTGTGAGTTGAATTGACAGAACACAGAGCAGTTTCTCAGAAAGCTTCTTTCCAATTTTGAACGGAAGATATTTCCTTTTTCACCATAGCCGTCTATGGGCTTCCAAATATCCCTTTGCCAATTCCACAAGAACAGCCTTAGCCAAAGGCTACTTGAAGGGAAAGAGGTAACTCTGTGAGATGAATTAACAGAACACAGAGGAGTTTCTCAGAAAGTTTCTTTCCAGTTTTGAACGGAAGATATTTCCTTTTTCACCATAGCCGTCTATGGGCTTCCAAATATCCCTTTGCCAATTCCACAAGAACAGCCTTAGCGAAAGGCTTCTTGAAGGGAAAGATGTAACTCTGTGAGATGAATTAACAGAACACAGAGCAGTTTCTCAGAAAGCTTCTTTTCAGTTTTGAACGGAAGATATTTCCTTTTTCACCATAGCCCTATATGGGTTTCCAAATATCGCATTGCCAATTCCACAAGAACAGCCTTAGCGAAAGGCTTCTTGAAGGGAAAGATGTAACTCTGTGAGATGAATTCACAGAACACAGAGCAGTTTCTCAGAAAGCTTCTTTCCAGTTTTGAACGGAAGATATTTCCTTTTTCACCATAGCCCTCTATGGGCTTCCAAATATCCCTTTGCCAATTCCACAAGAACAGCCTTAGCGAAAGGCTTCTTGAAGGGAAAGATGTAACTCTGTGAGACGAATTCACAGAACACAGAGCAGTTTCTCAGAAAGCTTCTTTCCAGTTTTGAACGGAAGTTATTTCCTTTTTCACCATAGCCGTCTATGGGCTTACAAATAACCCTATGCCAATTCCTCAAGAACAGCCTTAGCGAAAGGCTTCTTGAAGGGAAAGATGTAACTCTGTGAGATGAATTCACAGAACACAGAGCAGTTTCTCAGAAAGCTTCTTTCCAGTTTTGAACGGAAGATATTTCCTTTTTCACCATAGGCCTCTATGGGCTTCCAAATATCCCTTTGCCAATTCCACAAGAAGAGCCTTAGCGAAAGGCTTCTTGAAGGGAAAGATGTAACTCTGTGAGATGAATTCAGAGAACACAGAGCAGTTTCTCAGAAAGCTTCTTTCCAGTTTTAAACGGAAGATATTTCCTTTTTCACCATAGGCCTCTATGGGCTTCCAAATATCCCTTTGCCAATTCCACAAGAACAGCCTTAGCTTCTTGAAGGGAAAGATGTAACTCTGTGAGATGAATTCACAGAACACAGAGCAGTTTCTCAGAAAGCTTCTTTTCAGTTTTGAACGGAATATATTTCCTTTTTCACCATAGCCCTCTATGGGTTTCAAAATATCGCATTGCCAATTCCACAAGAAAAGCCTTAGCGAAAGGCTTCTTGAAGGGAAAGATGTAACTCTGTGAGATGAATTGACAGAACACAGAGCAGTTTCTCAGAAAGCTTCTTTCCAATTTTGAACGGAAGATATTTCCTTTTTCACCATAGCCGTCTATGGGCTTCCAAATATCCCTTTGCCAATTCCACAAGAACAGCCTTAGCCAAAGGCTACTTGAAGGGAAAGATGTAACTCTGTGAGATGAATTAACAGAACACAGAGCAGTTTCTCAGAAAGTTTCTTTCCAGTTTTGAACGGAAGATATTTCCTTTTTCACCATAGCCGTCTATGGGCTTCCAAATATCCCTTTGCCAATTCCACAAGAACAGCCTTAGCGAAAGGCTTCTTGAAGGGAAAGATGTAACTCTGTGAGATGAATTAACAGAACACAGAGCAGTTTCTCAGAAAGCTTCTTTCCAGTTTTGAACGGAAGATATTTCCTTTTTCACCATAGCCCTCTATGGGCTTCCAAATATCCCTTTGTCAATTCCACAAGAACAGCCTTAGCGAAAGGCTTCTTGAAGGGAAAGATGTAACTCTGTGAGATGAATTCAGAGAACACAGAGCAGTTTCTCAGAAAGCTTCTTTCCAGTTTTGAACGGAAGATATTTCCTTTTTCACCATAGGCCTCTATGGGCTTCCAAATATCCCTTTGCCAATTCCACAAGAACAGCCTTAGCGAAAGGCTTCTTGAAGTGAAAGATGTAACTCTGTGAGATGAATTCACAGAACACAGAGCAGTTTCTCAGAAAGCTTCTTTCCAGTTTTGAACGGAAGATATTTCCTTTTTCACCATAGCCGTCTATGGGCTTCCAAATATCCCTTTGCCAATTCCACAAGAACAGCCTTAGCGAAAGGCTTCTTGAAGGGAAAGATGTAACTCTGTGAGATGAATTCACAGAACACAGAGCAGTTTCTCAGAAAGCTTCTTTCCAGTTTTGAACGGAAGATATTTCCTTTTTCACCATAGCCCTCTGTGGGCTTCCAAATATCCCTTTGCCAATTCCAAAAGAACAGCCTTAGCGAAAGTCTTCTTGAAGGGAAAGATGTAACTCTGTGAGATGAATTAACAGAACACAGAGCAGTTTCTCAGAAAGCTTCTTTCCAGTTTTGAACGGAAGATATTTCCTTTTTCACCATAGCCGTCTATGGGCTTCCAAATATCCCTTTGCCAATTCCTCAAGAACAGCCTTAGCGAAAGGCTTCTTGAAGGGAAAGATGTAACTCTGTGAGATGAATTAACAGAACACAGAGCAGTTTCTCAGAAAGCTTCTTTCCAGTTTTGAACGGAAGATATTTAGTTTTTCACCATAGCCCTCTATGGGCTTCCAAATATCGCTTTGCCAATTCCACAAGAACAGCCTTAGCGAAAGGCTTCTTTAAGGGAAAGATGTAACTCTGTCAGATGAATTCACAGAACACAGAGCAGTTTCTCAGAAAGCTTCTTTCCAGTTTTGAACGGAAGATATTTCCTTTTTCACCATAGCCCTCTATGGGCTTCCAAATATCCCTTTGCCAATTCCACAAGAACAGCCTTAGCTAAAGGCGTCTTGAAAGGAAAGATGTAACTCTGTGAGATGAATTCACAGAACACAGAGCAGTTTCTCAGAAAGCTTCTTTCCAGTTTTGAACGGAAGATATTTCCTTTTTCACCATAGCCCTCTATGGGCTTCCAAATATCGCTTTGCCAATTCCACAAGGACAGCCTTAGCTAAAGGCTTCTTGAAGGGAAAGATGTAACTCTGTGAGATGAATTCACAGAACACAGAGCAGTTTCTCAGAAAGTTTCTTTCCAGTTTTGAATGGAAGATATTTCCTTTTTCACCATAGCCCTCTATGGGCTTCCAAATATCCCTTTGCCAATTCCACAAGAACAGCCTTAGCGAAAGGCTACTTGAAGGGAAAGATGTAACTCTGTGAGATGAATTAACAGAACACAGAGCAGTTTCTCAGAAAGCTTCTTTCCAGTTTTGAACGGAAGATATTTCCTTTTTCACCAAAGCCCTCTATGGGCTTCCAAATATCGCTTTGCCAATTCCACAAGAACAGCCTTAGCGAAAGGCTTCTTGAAGGGAAAGATGTAACTCTGTGAGATGAATTCACAGAACACAGAGCAGTTTCTCAGAAAGCTTCTTTCCAGTTTTGAACGGAAGATATTTCCTTTTTCACCATAGGCCTCTATGGGCTTCCAAATATCCCTTTGCCAATTCCACAAGAACAGCCTTAGCGAAAGGCTTCTTGTAGGGAAAGATGTAACTCTGTGAGATGAATTCACAGAACACAGAGCAGTTTCTCAGAAAGCTTCTTTCCAGTTTTGAACGGAAGATATTTCCTTTTTCACCAGAGCCCTCTATGGGCTTCCAAATATCCCTTTGCCATTTCCACAAGAACAGCCTTAGCGAAAGGCTTCTTGAAGGGAAAGATGTAACTCTGTGAGATGAATTAACAGAACACAGAGCAGTTTCTCAGAAAGCTTCTTTCCAGTTTTGAACAGAAGATATTTCCTTTTTCACCATAGCCCTGTATGGGCTTCCAAATATCCCTTTGCCAATTCCACAAGAACAGCCTTAGCGAAAGGCTTCTTGAAGGGAAAGATGTCACTCTGTGAGATGAATTCACAGAACACAGAGCAGTTTCTCAGAAAGCTTCTTTCCAGTTTTGAACGGAAGATATTTCCTTTTTCACCATAGTCCTCTATGGGCTTCCAAATATCCCTTTGCCAATTCCACAAGAACAGCCTTAGCGAAAGGCTTCTTGAAGGGAAAGATGTAACTCTGTGAGATGAATTCACAGAACACAGAGCAGTTTCTCAGAAAGCTTCTTTCCAGTTTTGAACGGAAGATATTTCCTTTTTCACCATAGCCGTCTATGGGCTTCCAAATATCCCTTTGCCAATTCCACAAGAACAGCCTTAGCGAAAGGCTTCTTGAAGGGAAAGATGTAACTCTGTGAGATGAATTCACAGAACACAGAGCAGTTTCTCAGAAAGCTTCTTTCCAGTTTTGAACGGAAGATATTTCCTTTTTCACCATAGGCCTCTATGGGCTTCCAAATATCCCTTTGCCAATTCCACAAGAACAGCCTTAGCGAAAGGCTTCTTGAAGGGAAAGATGTAACTCTGTGAGATGAATTAACAGAACACAGAGCAGTTTCTCAGAAAGCTTCTTTCCAGTTTTGAACGGAAGATATTTCCTTTTTCACCATAGCCGTCTATGGGCTTCCAAATATCCCTTTGCCATTTCCACAAGAACAGCCTTAGCGAAAGGCTTCTTGAAGGGAAAGATGTAACTCTGTGAGATGAATTAACAGAACACAGAGCAGTTTCTCAGAAAGCTTCTTTCCAGTTTGAACAGAAGATATTTCCTTTTTCACCATAGCCCTCTATGGGCTTCCAAATATCCCTTTGCCAATTCCACAAGAACAGCCTTAGCGAAAGGCTTCTTGAAGGGAAAGATGTAACTCTGTGAGATGAATTCAGAGAACACAGAGCAGTTTCTCAGAAAGCTTCTTTCCAGTTTTGAACGGAAGATATTTCCTGTTTCACCATAGGCCTCTATGGGCTTCCAAATATCCCTTTGCCAATTCCACAAGAACAGCCTTAGCGAAAGGCTTCTTGAAGGGAAAGATGTAACTCTGTGAGATGAATTCACAGAACACAGAGCAGTTTCTCAGAAAGCTTCTTTCCAGATTTGAACGAAAGATATTTCCTTTTTCACCATAGCCCTCTATGGGCTTCCAAATATCCCTTTGCCAATTCCACAAGAACAGCCTTAGCGTAAGTCTTCTTGAAGGGAAAGATGTAACTCTGTGAGATGAATTAACAGAACACAGAGCAGTTTCTCAGAAAGCTTCTTTCCAGTTTTGAACGGAAGATATTTCCTTTTTCACCATAGCCCTCTATGGGTTTCCAAATATCGCATTGCCAATTCCACAAGAACAGCCTTAGCGAAAGGCTTCTTGAAGGGAAAGATGTAACTCTGTGAGATGAATTGACAGAACACAGAGCAGTTTCTCAGAAAGCTTCTTTCCAATTTTGAACGGAAGATATTTCCTTTTTCACCATAGCCGTCTATGGGCTTCCAAATATCCCTTTGCCAATTCCACAAGAACAGCCTTAGCCAAAGGCTACTTGAAGGGAAAGAGGTAACTCTGTGAGATGAATTAACAGAACACAGAGGAGTTTCTCAGAAAGTTTCTTTCCAGTTTTGAACGGAAGATATTTCCTTTTTCACCATAGCCGTCTATGGGCTTCCAAATATCCCTTTGCCAATTCCACAAGAACAGCCTTAGCGAAAGGCTTCTTGAAGGGAAAGATGTAACTCTGTGAGATGAATTAACAGAACACAGAGCAGTTTCTCAGAAAGCTTCTTTTCAGTTTTGAACGGAAGATATTTCCTTTTTCACCATAGCCCTATATGGGTTTCCAAATATCGCATTGCCAATTCCACAAGAACAGCCTTAGCGAAAGGCTTCTTGAAGGGAAAGATGTAACTCTGTGAGATGAATTCACAGAACACAGAGCAGTTTCTCAGAAAGCTTCTTTCCAGTTTTGAACGGAAGATATTTCCTTTTTCACCATAGCCCTCTATGGGCTTCCAAATATCCCTTTGCCAATTCCACAAGAACAGCCTTAGCGAAAGGCTTCTTGAAGGGAATGATGTAACTCTGTGAGACGAATTCACAGAACACAGAGCAGTTTCTCAGAAAGCTTCTTTCCAGTTTTGAACGGAAGTTATTTCCTTTTTCACCATAGCCGTCTATGGGCTTCCAAATAACCCTATGCCAATTCCTCAAGAACAGCCTTAGCGAAAGGCTTCTTGAAGGGAAAGATGTAACTCTGTGAGATGAATTCACAGAACACAGAGCAGTTTCTCAGAAAGCTTCTTTCCAGTTTTGAACGGAAGATATTTCCTTTTTCACCATAGGCCTCTATGGGCTTCCAAATATCCCTTTGCCAATTCCACAAGAACAGCCTTAGCGAAAGGCTTCTTGAAGTGAAAGATGTAACTCTGTGAGATGAATTCACAGAACACAGAGCAGTTTCTCAGAAAGCTTCTTTCCAGTTTTGAACGGAAGATATTTCCTTTTTCACCATAACCGTCTATGGGCTTCCAAATATCCCTTTGCCAATTCCACAAGAACAGCCTTAGCGAAAGGCTTCTTGAAGGGAAAGATGTAACTCTGTGAGATGAATTCACAGAACACAGAGCAGTTTCTCAGAAAGCTTCTTTCCAGTTTTGAACGGAAGATATTTCCTTTTTCACCATAGCCCTCTGTGGGCTTCCAAATATCCCTTTGCCAATTCCAAAAGAACAGCCTTAGCGAAAGTCTTCTTGAAGGGAAAGATGTAACTCTGTGAGATGAATTAACAGAACACAGAGCAGTTTCTCAGAAAGCTTCTTTCCAGTTTTGAACGGAAGATATTTCCTTTTTCACCATAGCCGTCTATGGGCTTCCAAATATCCCTTTGCCAATTCCTCAAGAACAGCCTTAGCGAAAGGCTTCTTGAAGGGAAAGATGTAACTCTGTGAGATGAATTAACAGAACACAGAGCAGTTTCTCAGAAAGCTTCTTTCCAGTTTTGAACGGAAGATATTTAGTTTTTCACCATAGCCCTCTATGGGCTTCCAAATATCGCTTTGCCAATTCCACAAGAACAGCCTTAGCGAAAGGCTTCTTTAAGGGAAAGATGTAACTCTGTCAGATGAATTCACAGAACACAGAGCAGTTTCTCAGAAAGCTTCTTTCCAGTTTTGAACGGAAGATATTTCCTTTTTCACCATAGCCCTCTATGGGCTTCCAAATATCCCTTTGCCAATTCCACAAGAACAGCCTTAGCTAAAGGCGTCTTGAAAGGAAAGATGTAACTCTGTGAGATGAATTCACAGAACACAGAGCAGTTTCTCAGAAAGCTTCTTTCCAGTTTTGAACGGAAGATATTTCCTTTTTCACCATAGCCCTCTATGGGCTTCCAAATATCGCTTTGCCAATTCCACAAGGACAGCCTTAGCTAAAGGCTTCTTGAAGGGAAAGATGTAACTCTGTGAGATGAATTCACAGAACACAGAGCAGTTTCTCAGAAAGTTTCTTTCCAGTTTTGAATGGAAGATATTTCCTTTTTCACCATAGCCCTCTATGGGCTTCCAAATATCCCTTTGCCAATTCCACAAGAACAGCCTTAGCGAAAGGCTACTTGAAGGGAAAGATGTAACTCTGTGAGATGAATTAACAGAACACAGAGCAGTTTCTCAGAAAGCTTCTTTCCAGTTTTGAACGGAAGATATTTCCTTTTTCACCAAAGCCCTCTATGGGCTTCCAAATATCGCTTTGCCAATTCCACAAGAACAGCCTTAGCGAAAGGCTTCTTGAAGGGAAAGATGTAACTCTGTGAGATGAATTCACAGAACACAGAGCAGTTTCTCAGAAAGCTTCTTTCCAGTTTTGAACGGAAGATATTTCCTTTTTCACCATAGGCCTCTATGGGCTTCCAAATATCCCTTTGCCAATTCCACAAGAACAGCCTTAGCGAAAGGCTTCTTGTAGGGAAAGATGTAACTCTGTGAGATGAATTCACAGAACACAGAGCAGTTTCTCAGAAAGCTTCTTTCCAGTTTTGAACGGAAGATATTTCCTTTTTCACCAGAGCCCTCTATGGGCTTCCAAATATCCCTTTGCCATTTCCACAAGAACAGCCTTAGCGAAAGGCTTCTTGAAGGGAAAGATGTAACTCTGTGAGATGAATTAACAGAACACAGAGCAGTTTCTCAGAAAGCTTCTTTCCAGTTTTGAACAGAAGATATTTCCTTTTTCACCATAGCCCTGTATGGGCTTCCAAATATCCCTTTGCCAATTCCACAAGAACAGCCTTAGCGAAAGGCTTCTTGAAGGGAAAGATGTCACTCTGTGAGATGAATTCACAGAACACAGAGCAGTTTCTCAGAAAGCTTCTTTCCAGTTTTGAACGGAAGATATTTCCTTTTTCACCATAGTCCTCTATGGGCTTCCAAATATCCCTTTGCCAATTCCACAAGAACAGCCTTAGCGAAAGGCTTCTTGAAGGGAAAGATGTAACTCTGTGAGATGAATTCACAGAACACAGAGCAGTTTCTCAGAAAGCTTCTTTCCAGTTTTGAACGGAAGATATTTCCTTTTTCACCATAGCCGTCTATGGGCTTCCAAATATCCCTTTGCCAATTCCACAAGAACAGCCTTAGCGAAAGGCTTCTTGAAGGGAAAGATGTAACTCTGTGAGATGAATTCACAGAACACAGAGCAGTTTCTCAGAAAGCTTCTTTCCAGTTTTGAACGGAAGATATTTCCTTTTTCACCGTAGGCCTCTATGGGCTTCCAAATATCCCTTTGCCAATTCCACAAGAACAGCCTTAGCGAAAGGCTTCTTGAAGGGAAAGATGTAACTCTGTGAGATGAATTAACAGAACACAGAGCAGTTTCTCAGAAAGCTTCTTTCCAGTTTTGAACGGAAGATATTTCCTTTTTCACCATAGCCGTCTATGGGCTTCCAAATATCCCTTTGCCATTTCCACAAGAACAGCCTTAGCGAAAGGCTTCTTGAAGGGAAAGATGTAACTCTGTGAGATGAATTAACAGAACACAGAGCAGTTTCTCAGAAAGCTTCTTTCCAGTTTGAACAGAAGATATTTCCTTTTTCACCATAGCCCTCTATGGGCTTCCAAATATCCCTTTGCCAATTCCACAAGAACAGCCTTAGCGAAAGGCTTCTTGAAGGGAAAGATGTAACTCTGTGAGATGAATTCAGAGAACACAGAGCAGTTTCTCAGAAAGCTTCTTTCCAGTTTTGAACGGAAGATATTTCCTGTTTCACCATAGGCCTCTATGGGCTTCCAAATATCCCTTTGCCAATTCCACAAGAACAGCCTTAGCGAAAGGCTTCTTGAAGGGAAAGATGTAACTCTGTGAGATGAATTCACAGAACACAGAGCAGTTTCTCAGAAAGCTTCTTTCCAGATTTGAACGAAAGATATTTCCTTTTTCACCATAGCCCTCTATGGGCTTCCAAATATCCCTTTGCCAATTCCACAAGAACAGCCTTAGCGTAAGTCTTCTTGAAGGGAAAGATGTAACTCTGTGAGATGAATTAACAGAACACAGAGCAGTTTCTCAGAAAGCTTCTTTCCAGTTTTGAACGGAAGATATTTCCTTTTTCACCATAGCCCTCTATGGGTTTCCAAATATCGCATTGCCAATTCCACAAGAACAGCCTTAGCGAAAGGCTTCTTGAAGGGAAAGATGTAACTCTGTGAGATGAATTGACAGAACACAGAGCAGTTTCTCAGAAAGCTTCTTTCCAATTTTGAACGGAAGATATTTCCTTTTTCACCATAGCCGTCTATGGGCTTCCAAATATCCCTTTGCCAATTCCACAAGAACAGCCTTAGCCAAAGGCTACTTGAAGGGAAAGAGGTAACTCTGTGAGATGAATTAACAGAACACAGAGGAGTTTCTCAGAAAGTTTCTTTCCAGTTTTGAACGGAAGATATTTCCTTTTTCACCATAGCCGTCTATGGGCTTCCAAATATCCCTTTGCCAATTCCACAACAACAGCCTTAGCGAAAGGCTTCTTGAAGGGAAAGATGTAACTCTGTGAGATGAATTAACAGAACACAGAGCAGTTTCTCAGAAAGCTTCTTTTCAGTTTTGAACGGAAGATATTTCCTTTTTCACCATAGCCCTATATGGGTTTCCAAATATCGCATTGCCAATTCCACAAGAACAGCCTTAGCGAAAGGCTTCTTGAAGGGAAAGATGTAACTCTGTGAGATGAATTCACAGAACACAGAGCAGTTTCTCAGAAAGCTTCTTTCCAGTTTTGAACGGAAGATATTTCCTTTTTCACCATAGCCCTCTATGGGCTTCCAAATATCCCTTTGCCAATTCCACAAGAACAGCCTTAGCGAAAGGCTTCTTGAAGGGAATGATGTAACTCTGTGAGACGAATTCACAGAACACAGAGCAGTTTCTCAGAAAGCTTCTTTCCAGTTTTGAACGGAAGTTATTTCCTTTTTCACCATAGCCGTCTATGGGCTTCCAAATAACCCTATGCCAATTCCTCAAGAACAGCCTTAGCGAAAGGCTTCTTGAAGGGAAAGATGTAACTCTGTGAGATGAATTCACAGAACACAGAGCAGTTTCTCAGAAAGCTTCTTTCCAGTTTTGAACGGAAGATATTTCCTTTTTCACCATAGGCCTCTATGGGCTTCCAAATATCCCTTTGCCAATTCCACAAGAAGAGCCTTAGCGAAAGGCTTCTTGAAGGGAAAGATGTAACTCTGTGAGATGAATTCAGAGAACACAGAGCAGTTTCTCAGAAAGCTTCTTTCCAGTTTTGAACGGAAGATATTTCCTTTTTCACCATAGGCCTCTATGGGCTTCCAAATATCCCTTTGCCAATTCCACAAGAACAGCCTTAGCGAAAGGCTTCTTGAAGTGAAAGATGTAACTCTGTGGGATGAATTCACAGAACACAGAGCAGTTTCTCAGAAAGCTTCTTTCCAGTTTTGAACGGAAGATATTTCCTTTTTCACCATAGCCGTCTATGGGCTTCCAAATATCCCTTGGCCAATTCCACAAGAACAGCCTTAGCGAAAGGCTTCTTGAAGGGAAAGATGTAACTCTGTGAGATGAATTCACAGAACACAGAGCAGTTTCTCAGAAAGCTTCTTTCCAGTTTTGAACGGAAGATATTTCCTTTTTCACCATAGCCCTCTGTGGGCTTCCAAATATCCCTTTGCCAATTCCAAAAGAACAGCCTTAGCGAAAGTCTTCTTGAAGGGAAAGATGTAACTCTGTGAGATGAATTAACAGAACACAGAGCAGTTTCTCAGAAAGCTTCTTTCCAGTTTTGAACGGAAGATATTTCTTTTTTCACCATAGCCTTCTATGGGCTTCCAAATATCGCTTTGCCAATTCCACAAGAAGAGCCTTAGCGAAAGGCTTCTTGAAGGGAAAGATGTAACTCTGAGAGATGAATTCACTGAACACAGAGCAGTTTCTCAGAAAGCTTCTTTCCAGTTTTGAAAGGAAGATATTTCCTTTTTAACCATAGCCGTCTATGGGCTTCCAAATATCCCTTTGCCAATTCCTCAAGAACAGCTTTAGCGAAAGGCTTCTTGAAGGTAAAGATGTAACTCTGTGAGATGAATTAACAGAACACAGAGCAGTTTCTCAGAAAGCTTCTTTCCAGTTTTGAACGGAAGATATTTCCTTTTTCACCATTGCCCTCTATGGGCTTCCAAATATCGCTTTGCCAATTCCACAAGAACAGCCTTAGCGAAAGGCTTCTTGAAGGGAAAGATGTAACTCTGTGAGATGAATTCACAGAACACAGAGCAGTTTCTCAGAAAGCTTCTTTCCAGTTTTGAACGGAATATATTTCCTTTTTCACCATAGCCCTCTATGGGCTTGCAAATATCCCTTTGCCAATTCCACAAGAACAGCCTTAGCGAAAGGCTTCTTGAAGGGAAAGATGTAACTCTGTGAGATGAATTCACAGAACACAGAGCAGTTTCTCAGAAAGCTTCTTTCCAGTTTTGAACGGAAGATATTTCCTTTTTCACCATAGCCGTCTATGGGCTTCCAAATATCCCTTTGCCAATTCCTCAAGAACAGCCTTAGCGAAAGGCTTCTTGAAGGGAAAGATGTAACTCTGTGAGATGAATTCACAGAACACAGAGCAGTTTCTCAGAAAGCTTCTTTCCAGTTTTGAACGGAAGATATTTCCTTTTTCACCATAGCCCTCTATGGGCTTCCAAATATCGCTTTGCCAATTCCACAAGAACAGCCTTAGCGAAAGGCTTCTTGAAGGGAAAGATGTAACTCTGTGAGATGAATTCAGAGAACACAGAGCAGTTTCTCAGAAAGCTTCTTTCCAGTTTTGAACGGAAGATATTTCCTTTTTCACCATAGCCCTCTATGGTCTTCCAAATATCCCTTTGCCAATTCCACAAGAACAGCCTTAGCTAAAGGCGTCTTGAAAGGAAAGATGTAACTCTGTGAGATGAATTCACAGAACACAGAGCAGTTTCTCAGAAAGCTTCTTTCCAGTTTTGAACGGAAGATATTTCCTTTTTCACCATAGCTCTCTATGGGCTTCCAAATATCGCTTTGCCAATTCCACAAGGACAGCCTTAGCTAAAGGCTTCTTGAAGGGAAAGATGTAACTCTGTGAGATGAATTCACAGAACACAGAGCAGTTTCTCAGAAAGTTTCTTTCCAGTTTTGAACGGAAGATATTTCCTTTTTCACCATAGCCCTCTATGGGCTTCCAAATATCCCTTTGCCAATTCCACAAGAACAGCCTTAGCGAAAGGCTTCTTGAAGGGAAAGATGTAACTCTGTGAGATGAATTAACAGAACACAGAGCAGTTTCTCAGAAAGCTTCTTTTCAGTTTTGAACGGAAGATATTTCCTTTTTCACCCTAGCCCTCTATGGGTTTCCAAATATCGCATTGCCATTTCCACAAGAACAGCCTTAGCGAAAGGCTTCTTGAAGGGAAAGATGTAACTCTGTGACATGAATTCACAGAACACAGAGCAGTTTCTCAGAAAGCTTCTTTCCAATTTTGAACGGAAGATATTTCCTTTTTCACCATAGCCGTCTATGGGCTTCCAAATATCCCTTTGCCAATTCCACAAGAACAGCCTTAGCCAAAGGCGACTTGAAGGGAAAGATGTAACTCTGTGAGATGAATTAACAGAACACAGAGCAGTTTCTCAGAAAGTTTCTTTCCAGTTTTGAACGGAGATATTTCCTTTTTCACCATAGCCCTCTATGGGCTTCCAAATATCCCTTTGCCAATTCCACAAGAACAGCCTTAGCGAAAGGCTACTTGAAGGGAAAGATGTAACTCTGTGAGATGAATTAACAGAACACAGAGCAGTTTCTCAGAAAGCTTCTTTCCAGTTTTGAACGGAACATATTTCCTTTTTCACCAAAGCCCTCTATGGGCTTCCAAATATCGCTTTGCCAATTCCACAAGAACAGCCTTAGCGAAAGGCTTCTTGAAGGGAAAGATGTAACTCTGTGAGATGAATTCACAGAACACAGAGCAGTTTCTCAGAAAGCTTCTTTCTAGTTTTCAACGGAAAATATTTCCTTTTTCACCATACGCCTCTATGGGCTTCCAAATATCCCTTTGCCAATTCCACAAGAACAGCCTTAGCGAAAGGCTTCTTGTAGGGAAAGATGTAACTCTGTGAGATGAATTCACAGAACACAGAGCAGTTTCTCAGAAAGCTTCTTTCCAGTTTTGAACGGAAGATATTTCCTTTTTCACCAGAGCCCTCTATGGGCTTCCAAATATCCCTTTGCCATTTCCACAAGAACAGCCTTAGCGAAAGGCTTCTTGAAGGGAAAGATGTAACTCTGTGAGATGAATTAACAGAACACAGAGCAGTTTCTCAGAAAGCTTCTTTCCAGTTTTGAACAGAAGATATTTCCTTTTTCACCATAGCCGTCTATGGGCTTCCAAATATCCCTTTGCCAATTCCACAAGAACAGCGTAAGCGAAGGGCTTCTTGAAGGGAAAGATGTAACTCTGTGAGATGAATTCACAGAACACAGAGCAGTTTCCCAGAAAGCTTCTTTCCAGTTTTGAACGGAAGATATTTCCTTTTTCACCATAGCCGTCTATGGGCTTCCAAATATCCCTTTGCCAATTCCTCAAGAACAGCTTTAGCGAAAGGCTTCTTGAAGGTAAAGATGTAACTCTGTGAGATGAATTAACAGAACACAGAGCAGTTTCTCAGAAAGCTTCTTTCCAGTTTTGAACGGAAGATATTTCCTTTTTCACCATAGGCCTCTATGGGCTTCCAAATATCCCTTTGCCAATTCCACAAGAACAGCCTTAGCGAAAGGCTTCTTGAAGTGAAAGATGTAACTCTGTGAGATGAATTCACAGAACACAGAGCAGTTTCTCAGAAAGCTTCTTTCCAGTTTTGAACGGAAGATATTTCCTTTTTCACCATAGCCGTCTATGGGCTTCCAAATATCCCTTGGCCAATTCCACAAGAACAGCCTTAGCGAAAGGCTTCTTGAAGGGAAAGATGTAACTCTGTGAGATGAATTCACAGAACACAGAGCAGTTTCTCAGAAAGCTTCTTTCCAGTTTTGAACGGAAGATATTTCCTTTTTCACCATAGCCCTCTGTGGGCTTCCAAATAACCCTTTGCCAATTCCAAAAGAACAGCCTTAGCGAAAGTCTTCTTGAAGGGAAAGATGTAACTCTGTGAGATGAATTAACAGAACACAGAGCAGTTTCTCAGAAAGCTTCTTTCCAGTTTTGAACGGAAGATATTTCTTTTTTCACCATAGCCTTCTATGGGCTTCCAAATATCGCTTTGCCAATTCCACAAGAAGAGCCTTAGCGAAAGGCTTCTTGAAGGGAAAGATGTAACTCTGAGAGATGAATTCACTGAACACAGAGCAGTTTCTCAGAAAGCTTCTTTCCAGTTTTGAAAGGAAGATATTTCCTTTTTAACGATAGCCGTCTATGGGCTTCCAAATATCCCTTTGCCAATTCCTCAAGAACAGCTTTAGCGAAAGGCTTCTTGAAGGTAAAGATGTAACTCTGTGAGATGAATTAACAGAACACAGAGCAGTTTCTCAGAAAGCTTCTTTCCAGTTTTGAACGGAAGATATTTCCTTTTTCACCATTGCCCTCTATGGGCTTCCAAATATCGCTTTGCCAATTCCACAAGAAAAGCCTTAGCGAAAGGCTTCTTGAAGGGAAAGATGTAACTCTGTGAGATGAATTCACAGAACACAGAGCAGTTTCTCAGAAAGCTTCTTTCCAGTTTTGAACGGAATATATTTCCTTTTTCACCATAGCCCTCTATGGGCTTGCAAATATCCCTTTGCCAATTCCACAAGAACAGCCTTAGCGAAAGGCTTCTTGAAGGGAAAGATGTAACTCTGTGAGATGAATTCACAGAACACAGAGCAGTTTCTCAGAAAGCTTCTTTCCAGTTTTGAACGGAAGATATTTCCTTTTTCACCAGAGCCCTCTATGGGCTTCCAAATATCCCTTTGCCATTTCCACAAGAACAGCCTTAGCGAAAGGCTTCTTGAAGGGAAAGATGTAACTCTGTGAGATGAATTAACAGAACACAGAGCAGTTTCTCAGAAAGCTTCTTTCCAGTTTTGAACAGAAGATATTTCCTTTTTCACCATAGCCCTGTATGGGCTTCCAAATATCCCTTTGCCAATTCCACAAGAACAGCCTTAGCGAAAGGCTTCTTGAAGGGAAAGATGTCACTCTGTGAGATGAATTCACAGAACACAGAGCAGTTTCTCAGAAAGCTTCTTTCCAGTTTTGAACGGAAGATATTTCCTTTTTCACCATAGTCCTCTATGGGCTTCCAAATATCCCTTTGCCAATTCCACAAGAACAGCCTTAGCGAAAGGCTTCTTGAAGGGAAAGATGTAACTCTGTGAGATGAATTCACAGAACACAGAGCAGTTTCTCAGAAAGCTTCTTTCCAGTTTTGAACGGAAGATATTTCCTTTTTCACCATAGCCGTCTATGGGCTTCCAAATATCCCTTTGCCAATTCCACAAGAACAGCCTTAGCGAAAGGCTTCTTGAAGGGAAAGATGTAACTCTGTGAGATGAATTCACAGAACACAGAGCAGTTTCTCAGAAAGCTTCTTTCCAGTTTTGAACGGAAGATATTTCCTTTTTCACCATAGGCCTCTATGGGCTTCCAAATATCCCTTTGCCAATTCCACAAGAACAGCCTTAGCGAAAGGCTTCTTGAAGGGAAAGATGTAACTCTGTGAGATGAATTAACAGAACACAGAGCAGTTTCTCAGAAAGCTTCTTTCCAGTTTTGAACGGAAGATATTTCCTTTTTCACCATAGCCGTCTATGGGCTTCCAAATATCCCTTTGCCATTTCCACAAGAACAGCCTTAGCGAAAGGCTTCTTGAAGGGAAAGATGTAACTCTGTGAGATGAATTAACAGAACACAGAGCAGTTTCTCAGAAAGCTTCTTTCCAGTTTGAACAGAAGATATTTCCTTTTTCACCATAGCCCTCTATGGGCTTCCAAATATCCCTTTGCCAATTCCACAAGAACAGCCTTAGCGAAAGGCTTCTTGAAGGGAAAGATGTAACTCTGTGAGATGAATTCAGAGAACACAGAGCAGTTTCTCAGAAAGCTTCTTTCCAGTTTTGAACGGAAGATATTTCCTGTTTCACCATAGGCCTCTATGGGCTTCCAAATATCCCTTTGCCAATTCCACAAGAACAGCCTTAGCGAAAGGCTTCTTGAAGGGAAAGATGTAACTCTGTGAGATGAATTCACAGAACACAGAGCAGTTTCTCAGAAAGCTTCTTTCCAGATTTGAACGAAAGATATTTCCTTTTTCACCATAGCCCTCTATGGGCTTCCAAATATCCCTTTGCCAATTCCACAAGAACAGCCTTAGCGTAAGTCTTCTTGAAGGGAAAGATGTAACTCTGTGAGATGAATTAACAGAACACAGAGCAGTTTCTCAGAAAGCTTCTTTCCAGTTTTGAACGGAAGATATTTCCTTTTTCACCATAGCCCTCTATGGGTTTCCAAATATCGCATTGCCAATTCCACAAGAACAGCCTTAGCGAAAGGCTTCTTGAAGGGAAAGATGTAACTCTGTGAGATGAATTGACAGAACACAGAGCAGTTTCTCAGAAAGCTTCTTTCCAATTTTGAACGGAAGATATTTCCTTTTTCACCATAGCCGTCTATGGGCTTCCAAATATCCCTTTGCCAATTCCACAAGAACAGCCTTAGCCAAAGGCTACTTGAAGGGAAAGAGGTAACTCTGTGAGATGAATTAACAGAACACAGAGGAGTTTCTCAGAAAGTTTCTTTCCAGTTTTGAACGGAAGATATTTCCTTTTTCACCATAGCCGTCTATGGGCTTCCAAATATCCCTTTGCCAATTCCACAAGAACAGCCTTAGCGAAAGGCTTCTTGAAGGGAAAGATGTAACTCTGTGAGATGAATTAACAGAACACAGAGCAGTTTCTCAGAAAGCTTCTTTCCAGTTTTGAACGGAAGATATTTCCTTTTTCACCATAGCCCTCTATGGGCTTCCAAATATCGCTTTGCCAATTCCACAAGAACAGCCTTAGCGAAAGGCTTCTTGAAGGGAAAGATGTAACTCTGTGAGATGAATTCAGAGAACACAGAGCAGTTTCTCAGAAAGCTTCTTTCCAGTTTTGAACGGAAGATATTTCCTTTTTCACCATAGCCCTCTATGGGCTTCCAAATATCGCTTTGCCAATTCCACAAGGACAGCCTTAGCTAAAGGCTTCTTGAAGGGAAAGATGTAACTCTGTGAGATGAATTCACAGAACACAGAGCAGTTTCTCAGAAAGTTTCTTTCCAGTTTTGAATGGAAGATATTTCCTTTTTCACCATAGCCCTCTATGGGCTTCCAAATATCCCTTTGCCAATTCCACAAGAACAGCCTTAGCGAAAGGCTACTTGAAGGGAAAGATGTAACTCTGTGAGATGAATTAACAGAACACAGAGCAGTTTCTCAGAAAGCTTCTTTCCAGTTTTGAACGGAAGATATTTCCTTTTTCACCAAAGCCCTCTATGGGCTTCCAAATATCGCTTTGCCAATTCCACAAGAACAGCCTTAGCGAAAGGCTTCTTGAAGGGAAAGATGTAACTCTGTGAGATGAATTCACAGAACACAGAGCAGTTTCTCAGAAAGCTTCTTTCCAGTTTTGAACGGAAGATATTTCCTTTTTCACCATAGGCCTCTATGGGCTTCCAAATATCCCTTTGCCAATTCCACAAGAACAGCCTTAGCGAAAGGCTTCTTGTAGGGAAAGATGTAACTCTGTGAGATGAATTCACAGAACACAGAGCAGTTTCTCAGAAAGCTTCTTTCCAGTTTTGAACGGAAGATATTTCCTTTTTCACCAGAGCCCTCTATGGGCTTCCAAATATCCCTTTGCCATTTCCACAAGAACAGCCTTAGCGAAAGGCTTCTTGAAGGGAAAGATGTAACTCTGTGAGATGAATTAACAGAACACAGAGCAGTTTCTCAGAAAGCTTCTTTCCAGTTTTGAACAGAAGATATTTCCTTTTTCACCATAGCCCTGTATGGGCTTCCAAATATCCCTTTGCCAATTCCACAAGAACAGCCTTAGCGAAAGGCTTCTTGAAGGGAAAGATGTCACTCTGTGAGATGAATTCACAGAACACAGAGCAGTTTCTCAGAAAGCTTCTTTCCAGTTTTGAACGGAAGATATTTCCTTTTTCACCATAGTCCTCTATGGGCTTCAAAATATCCCTTTGCCAATTCCACAAGAACAGCCTTAGCGAAAGGCTTCTTGAAGGGAAAGATGTAACTCTGTGAGATGAATTCACAGAACACAGAGCAGTTTCTCAGAAAGCTTCTTTCCAGTTTTGAACGGAAGATATTTCCTTTTTCACCATAGCCGTCTATGGGCTTCCAAATATCCCTTTGCCAATTCCACAAGAACAGCCTTAGCGAAAGGCTTCTTGAAGGGAAAGATGTAACTCTGTGAGATGAATTCACAGAACACAGAGCAGTTTCTCAGAAAGCTTCTTTCCAGTTTTGAACGGAAGATATTTCCTTTTTCACCATAGGCCTCTATGGGCTTCCAAATATCCCTTTGCCAATTCCACAAGAACAGCCTTAGCGAAAGGCTTCTTGAAGGGAAAGATGTAACTCTGTGAGATGAATTAACAGAACACAGAGCAGTTTCTCAGAAAGCTTCTTTCCAGTTTTGAACGGAAGATATTTCCTTTTTCACCATAGCCGTCTATGGGCTTCCAAATATCCCTTTGCCATTTCCACAAGAACAGCCTTAGCGAAAGGCTTCTTGAAGGGAAAGATGTAACTCTGTGAGATGAATTAACAGAACACAGAGCAGTTTCTCAGAAAGCTTCTTTCCAGTTTGAACAGAAGATATTTCCTTTTTCACCATAGCCCTCTACGGGCTTCCAAATATCCCTTTGCCAATTCCACAAGAACAGCCTTAGCGAAAGGCTTCTTGAAGGGAAAGATGTAACTCTGTGAGATGAATTCAGAGAACACAGAGCAGTTTCTCAGAAAGCTTCTTTCCAGTTTTGAACGGAAGATATTTCCTGTTTCACCATAGGCCTCTATGGGCTTCCAAATATCCCTTTGCCAATTCCACAAGAACAGCCTTAGCGAAAGGCTTCTTGAAGGGAAAGATGTAACTCTGTGAGATGAATTCACAGAACACAGAGCAGTTTCTCAGAAAGCTTCTTTCCAGATTTGAACGAAAGATATTTCCTTTTTCACCATAGCCCTCTATGGGCTTCCAAATATCCCTTTGCCAATTCCACAAGAACAGCCTTAGCGTAAGTCTTCTTGAAGGGAAAGATGTAACTCTGTGAGATGAATTAACAGAACACAGAGCAGTTTCTCAGAAAGCTTCTTTCCAGTTTTGAACGGAAGATATTTCCTTTTTCACCATAGCCCTCTATGGGTTTCCAAATATCGCATTGCCAATTCCACAAGAACAGCCTTAGCGAAAGGCTTCTTGAAGGGAAAGATGTAACTCTGTGAGATGAATTGACAGAACACAGAGCAGTTTCTCAGAAAGCTTCTTTCCAATTTTGAACGGAAGATATTTCCTTTTTCACCATAGCCGTCTATGGGCTTCCAAATATCCCTTTGCCAATTCCACAAGAACAGCCTTAGCCAAAGGCTACTTGAAGGGAAAGAGGTAACTCTGTGAGATGAATTAACAGAACACAGAGGAGTTTCTCAGAAAGTTTCTTTCCAGTTTTGAACGGAAGATATTTCCTTTTTCACCATAGCCGTCTATGGGCTTCCAAATATCCCTTTGCCAATTCCACAAGAACAGCCTTAGCGAAAGGCTTCTTGAAGGGAAAGATGTAACTCTGTGAGATGAATTAACAGAACACAGAGCAGTTTCTCAGAAAGCTTCTTTTCAGTTTTGAACGGAAGATATTTCCTTTTTCACCATAGCCCTATATGGGTTTCCAAATATCGCATTGCCAATTCCACAAGAACAGCCTTAGCGAAAGGCTTCTTGAAGGGAAAGATGTAACTCTGTGAGAAGAATTCACAGAACACAGAGCAGTTTCTCAGAAAGCTTCTTTCCAGTTTTGAACGGAAGATATTTCCTTTTTCACCATAGCCCTCTATGGGCTTCCAAATATCCCTTTGCCAATTCCACAAGAACAGCCTTAGCGAAAGGCTTCTTGAAGGGAATGATGTAACTCTGTGAGACGAATTCACAGAACACAGAGCAGTTTCTCAGAAAGCTTCTTTCCAGTTTTGAACGGAAGTTATTTCCTTTTTCACCATAGCCGTCTATGGGCTTCCAAATAACCCTATGCCAATTCCTCAAGAACAGCCTTAGCGAAAGGCTTCTTGAAGGGAAAGATGTAACTCTGTGAGATGAATTCACAGAACACAGAGCAGTTTCTCAGAAAGCTTCTTTCCAGTTTTGAACGGAAGATATTTCCTTTTTCACCATAGGCCTCTATGGGCTTCCAAATATCCCTTTGCCAATTCCACAAGAAGAGCCTTAGCGAAAGGCTTCTTGAAGGGAAAGATGTAACTCTGTGAGATGAATTCAGAGAACACAGAGCAGTTTCTCAGAAAGCTTCTTTCCAGTTTTGAACGGAAGATATTTCCTTTTTCACCATAGGCCTCTATGGGCTTCCAAATATCCCTTTGCCAATTCCACAAGAACAGCCTTAGCGAAAGGCTTCTTGAAGTGAAAGATGTAACTCTGTGGGATGAATTCACAGAACACAGAGCAGTTTCTCAGAAAGCTTCTTTCCAGTTTTGAACGGAAGATATTTCCTTTTTCACCATAGCCGTCTATGGGCTTCCAAATATCCCTTGGCCAATTCCACAAGAACAGCCTTAGCGAAAGGCTTCTTGAAGGGAAAGATGTAACTCTGTGAGATGAATTCACAGAACACAGAGCAGTTTCTCAGAAAGCTTCTTTCCAGTTTTGAACGGAAGATATTTCCTTTTTCACCATAGCCCTCTGTGGGCTTCCAAATATCCCTTTGCCAATTCCAAAAGAACAGCCTTAGCGAAAGTCTTCTTGAAGGGAAAGATGTAACTCTGTGAGATGAATTAACAGAACACAGAGCAGTTTCTCAGAAAGCTTCTTTCCAGTTTTGAACGGAAGATATTTCTTTTTTCACCATAGCCTTCTATGGGCTTCCAAATATCGCTTTGCCAATTCCACAAGAAGAGCCTTAGCGAAAGGCTTCTTGAAGGGAAAGATGTAACTCTGAGAGATGAATTCACTGAACACAGAGCAGTTTCTCAGAAAGCTTCTTTCCAGTTTTGAAAGGAAGATATTTCCTTTTTAACCATAGCCGTCTATGGGCTTCCAAATATCCCTTTGCCAATTCCTCAAGAACAGCTTTAGCGAAAGGCTTCTTGAAGGTAAAGATGTAACTCTGTGAGATGAATTAACAGAACACAGAGCAGTTTCTCAGAAAGCTTCTTTCCAGTTTTGAACGGAAGATATTTCCTTTTTCACCATTGCCCTCTATGGGCTTCCAAATATCGCTTTGCCAATTCCACAAGAACAGCCTTAGCGAAAGGCTTCTTGAAGGGAAAGATGTAACTCTGTGAGATGAATTCACAGAACACAGAGCAGTTTCTCAGAAAGCTTCTTTCCAGTTTTGAACGGAATATATTTCCTTTTTCACCATAGCCCTCTATGGGCTTGCAAATATCCCTTTGCCAATTCCACAAGAACAGCCTTAGCGAAAGGCTTCTTGAAGGGAAAGATGTAACTCTGTGAGATGAATTCACAGAACACAGAGCAGTTTCTCAGAAAGCTTCTTTCCAGTTTTGAACGGAAGATATTTCCTTTTTCACCATAGCCCTCTATGGGCTTCCAAATATCGCTTTGCCAATTCCACAAGAACAGCCTTAGCGAAAGGCTTCTTGAAGGGAAAGATGTAACTCTGTGAGATGAATTCAGAGAACACAGAGCAGTTTCTCAGAAAGCTTCTTTCCAGTTTTGAACGGAAGATATTTCCTTTTTCACCATAGCCCTCTATGGTCTTCCAAATATCCCTTTGCCAATTCCACAAGAACAGCCTTAGCTAAAGGCGTCTTGAAAGGAAAGATGTAACTCTGTGAGATGAATTCACAGAACACAGAGCAGTTTCTCAGAAAGCTTCTTTCCAGTTTTGAACGGAAGATATTTCCTTTTTCACCATAGCTCTCTATGGGCTTCCAAATATCGCTTTGCCAATTCCACAAGGACAGCCTTAGCTAAAGGCTTCTTGAAGGGAAAGATGTAACTCTGTGAGATGAATTCACAGAACACAGAGCAGTTTCTCAGAAAGTTTCTTTCCAGTTTTGAACGGAAGATATTTCCTTTTTCACCATAGCCCTCTATGGGCTTCCAAATATCCCTTTGCCAATTCCACAAGAACAGCCTTAGCGAAAGGCTTCTTGAAGGGAAAGATGTAACTCTGTGAGATGAATTAACAGAACACAGAGCAGTTTCTCAGAAAGCTTCTTTTCAGTTTTGAACGGAAGATATTTCCTTTTTCACCCTAGCCCTCTATGGGTTTCCAAATATCGCATTGCCATTTCCACAAGAACAGCCTTAGCGAAAGGCTTCTTGAAGGGAAAGATGTAACTCTGTGACATGAATTCACAGAACACAGAGCAGTTTCTCAGAAAGCTTCTTTCCAATTTTGAACGGAAGATATTTCCTTTTTCACCATAGCCGTCTATGGGCTTCCAAATATCCCTTTGCCAATTCCACAAGAACAGCCTTAGCCAAAGGCGACTTGAAGGGAAAGATGTAACTCTGTGAGATGAATTAACAGAACACAGAGCAGTTTCTCAGAAAGTTTCTTTCCAGTTTTGAATGGAAGATATTTCCTTTTTCACCATAGCCCTCTATGGGCTTCCAAATATCCCTTTGCCAATTCCACAAGAACAGCCTTAGCGAAAGGCTACTTGAAGGGAAAGATGTAACTCTGTGAGATGAATTAACAGAACACAGAGCAGTTTCTCAGAAAGCTTCTTTCCAGTTTTGAACGGAACATATTTCCTTTTTCACCAAAGCCCTCTATGGGCTTCCAAATATCGCTTTGCCAATTCCACAAGAACAGCCTTAGCGAAAGGCTTCTTGAAGGGAAAGATGTAACTCTGTGAGATGAATTCACAGAACACAGAGCAGTTTCTCAGAAAGCTTCTTTCTAGTTTTCAACGGAAAATATTTCCTTTTTCACCATACGCCTCTATGGGCTTCCAAATATCCCTTTGCCAATTCCACAAGAACAGCCTTAGCGAAAGGCTTCTTGTAGGGAAAGATGTAACTCTGTGAGATGAATTCACAGAACACAGAGCAGTTTCTCAGAAAGCTTCTTTCCAGTTTTGAACGGAAGATATTTCCTTTTTCACCAGAGCCCTCTATGGGCTTCCAAATATCCCTTTGCCATTTCCACAAGAACAGCCTTAGCGAAAGGCTTCTTGAAGGGAAAGATGTAACTCTGTGAGATGAATTAACAGAACACAGAGCAGTTTCTCAGAAAGCTTCTTTCCAGTTTTGAACAGAAGATATTTCCTTTTTCACCATAGCCGTCTATGGGCTTCCAAATATCCCTTTGCCAATTCCACAAGAACAGCGTAAGCGAAGGGCTTCTTGAAGGGAAAGATGTAACTCTGTGAGATGAATTCACAGAACACAGAGCAGTTTCTCAGAAAGCTTCTTTCCAGTTTTGAACGGAAGATATTTCCTTTTTCACCATAGCCCTCTATGGGCTTCCAAATATCGCTTTGCCAATTCCACAAGAACAGCCTTAGCGAAAGGCTTCTTGAAGGGAAAGATGTAACTCTGTGAGATGAATTCAGAGAACACAGAGCAGTTTCTCAGAAAGCTTCTTTCCAGTTTTGAACGGAAGATATTTCCTTTTTCACCATAGCCCTCTATGGGCTTCCAAATATCCCTTTGCCAATTCCACAAGAACAGCCTTAGCGAAAGGCTTCTTGAAAGGAAAGATGTAACTCTGTGAGATGAATTCACAGAACACAGAGCAGTTTCTCAGAAAGCTTCTTTCCAGTTTTGAACGGAAGATATTTCCTTTTTCACCATAGCTCTCTATGGGCTTCCAAATATCGCTTTGCCAATTCCACAAGGACAGCCTTAGCTAAAGGCTTCTTGAAGGGAAAGATGTAACTCTGTGAGATGAATTCACAGAACACAGAGCAGTTTCTCAGAAAGTTTCTTTCCAGTTTTGAACGGAAGATATTTCCTTTTTCACCATAGCCCTCTATGGGCTTCCAAATATCCCTTTGCCAATTCCACAAGGACAGCCTTAGCGAAAGGCTTCTTGAAGGGAAAGATGTAACTCTGTGAGATGAATTAACAGAACACAGAGCAGTTTCTCAGAAAGCTTCTTTTCAGTTTTGAACGGAAGATATTTCCTTTTTCACCCTAGCCCTCTATGGGTTTCCAAATATCGCATTGCCATTTCCACAAGAACAGCCTTAGCGAAAGGCTTCTTGAAGGGAAAGATGTAACTCTGTGACATGAATTCACAGAACACAGAGCAGTTTCTCAGAAAGCTTCTTTCCAATTTTGAACGGAAGATATTTCCTTTTTCACCATAGCCGTCTATGGGCTTCCAAATATCCCTTTGCCAATTCCACAAGAACAGCCTTAGCCAAAGGCGACTTGAAGGGAAAGATATAACTCTGTGAGATGAATTAACAGAACACAGAGCAGTTTCTCAGAAAGTTTCTTTCCAGTTTTGAACGGAAGATATTTCCTTTTTCACCATAGCCCTCTATGGGCTTCCAAATATCCCTTTGCCTATTCCACAAGAACAGCCTTAGCGAAAGGCTACTTGAAGGGAAAGATGTAACTCTGTGAGATGAATTAACAGAACACAGAGCAGTTTCTCAGAAAGCTTCTTTCCAGTTTTGAACGGAAGATATTTCCTTTTTCACCAAAGCCCTCTATGGGCTTCCAAATATCGCTTTGCCAATTCCACAAGAACAGCCTTAGCGAAAGGCTTCTTGAAGGGAAAGATGTAACTCTGTGAGATGAATTCACAGAACACAGAGCAGTTTCTCAGAAAGCTTCTTTCTAGTTTTCAACGGAAAATATTTCCTTTTTCACCATACGCCTCTATGGGCTTCCAAATATCCCTTTGCCAATTCCACAAGAACAGCCTTAGCGAAAGGCTTCTTGTAGGGAAAGATGTAACTCTGTGAGATGAATTCACAGAACACAGAGCAGTTTCTCAGAAAGCTTCTTTCCAGTTTTGAACGGAAGATATTTCCTTTTTCACCAGAGCCCTCTATGGGCTTCCAAATATCCCTTTGCCATTTCCACAAGAACAGCCTTAGCGAAAGGCTTCTTGAAGGGAAAGATGTAACTCTGTGAGATGAATTCACAGAACACAGAGCAGTTTCTCAGAAAGCTTCTTTCCAGTTTTGAACGGAAGATATTTCCTTTTTCACCATAGGCCTCTATGGGCTTCCAAATATCCCTTTGCCAATTCCACAAGAAGAGCCTTAGCGAAAGGCTTCTTGAAGGGAAAGATGTAACTCTGTGAGATGAATTCAGAGAACACAGAGCAGTTTCTCAGAAAGCTTCTTTCCAGTTTTGAACGGAAGATATTTCCTTTTTCACCATAGGCCTCTATGGGCTTCCAAATATCCCTTTGCCAATTCCACAAGAACAGCCTTAGCGAAAGGCTTCTTGAAGTGAAAGATGTAACTCTGTGGGATGAATTCACAGAACACAGAGCAGTTTCTCAGAAAGCTTCTTTCCAGTTTTGAACGGAAGATATTTCCTTTTTCACCATAGCCGTCTATGGGCTTCCAAATATCCCTTGGCCAATTCCACAAGAACAGCCTTAGCGAAAGGCTTCTTGAAGGGAAAGATGTAACTCTGTGAGATGAATTCACAGAACACAGAGCAGTTTCTCAGAAAGCTTCTTTCCAGTTTTGAACGGAAGATATTTCCTTTTTCACCATAGCCCTCTGTGGGCTTCCAAATATCCCTTTGCCAATTCCAAAAGAACAGCCTTAGCGAAAGTCTTCTTGAAGGGAAAGATGTAACTCTGTGAGATGAATTAACAGAACACAGAGCAGTTTCTCAGAAAGCTTCTTTCCAGTTTTGAACGGAAGATATTTCTTTTTTCACCATAGCCTTCTATGGGCTTCCAAATATCGCTTTGCCAATTCCACAAGAAGAGCCTTAGCGAAAGGCTTCTTGAAGGGAAAGATGTAACTCTGAGAGATGAATTCACTGAACACAGAGCAGTTTCTCAGAAAGCTTCTTTCCAGTTTTGAAAGGAAGATATTTCCTTTTTAACCATAGCCGTCTATGGGCTTCCAAATATCCCTTTGCCAATTCCTCAAGAACAGCTTTAGCGAAAGGCTTCTTGAAGGTAAAGATGTAACTCTGTGAGATGAATTAACAGAACACAGAGCAGTTTCTCAGAAAGCTTCTTTCCAGTTTTGAACGGAAGATATTTCCTTTTTCACCATTGCCCTCTATGGGCTTCCAAATATCGCTTTGCCAATTCCACAAGAACAGCCTTAGCGAAAGGCTTCTTGAAGGGAAAGATGTAACTCTGTGAGATGAATTCACAGAACACAGAGCAGTTTCTCAGAAAGCTTCTTTCCAGTTTTGAACGGAATATATTTCCTTTTTCACCATAGCCCTCTATGGGCTTGCAAATATCCCTTTGCCAATTCCACAAGAACAGCCTTAGCGAAAGGCTTCTTGAAGGGAAAGATGTAACTCTGTGAGATGAATTCACAGAACACAGAGCAGTTTCTCAGAAAGCTTCTTTCCAGTTTTGAACGGAAGATATTTCCTTTTTCACCATAGCCGTCTATGGGCTTCCAAATATCCCTTTGCCAATTCCTCAAGAACAGCCTTAGCGAAAGGCTTCTTGAAGGGAAAGATGTAACTCTGTGAGATGAATTCACAGAACACAGAGCAGTTTCTCAGAAAGCTTCTTTCCAGTTTTGAACGGAAGATATTTCCTTTTTCACCATAGCCCTCTATGGGCTTCCAAATATCGCTTTGCCAATTCCACAAGAACAGCCTTAGCGAAAGGCTTCTTGAAGGGAAAGATGTAACTCTGTGAGATGAATTCAGAGAACACAGAGCAGTTTCTCAGAAAGCTTCTTTCCAGTTTTGAACGGAAGATATTTCCTTTTTCACCATAGCCCTCTATGGTCTTCCAAATATCCCTTTGCCAATTCCACAAGAACAGCCTTAGCTAAAGGCGTCTTGAAAGGAAAGATGTAACTCTGTGAGATGAATTCACAGAACACAGAGCAGTTTCTCAGAAAGCTTCTTTCCAGTTTTGAACGGAAGATATTTCCTTTTTCACCATAGCTCTCTATGGGCTTCCAAATATCGCTTTGCCAATTCCACAAGGACAGCCTTAGCTAAAGGCTTCTTGAAGGGAAAGATGTAACTCTGTGAGATGAATTCACAGAACACAGAGCAGTTTCTCAGAAAGTTTCTTTCCAGTTTTGAACGGAAGATATTTCCTTTTTCACCATAGCCCTCTATGGGCTTCCAAATATCCCTTTGCCAATTCCACAAGAACAGCCTTAGCGAAAGGCTTCTTGAAGGGAAAGATGTAACTCTGTGAGATGAATTAACAGAACACAGAGCAGTTTCTCAGAAAGCTTCTTTTCAGTTTTGAACGGAAGATATTTCCTTTTTCACCCTAGCCCTCTATGGGTTTCCAAATATCGCATTGCCATTTCCACAAGAACAGCCTTAGCGAAAGGCTTCTTGAAGGGAAAGATGTAACTCTGTGACATGAATTCACAGAACACAGAGCAGTTTCTCAGAAAGCTTCTTTCCAATTTTGAACGGAAGATATTTCCTTTTTCACCATAGCCGTCTATGGGCTTCCAAATATCCCTTTGCCAATTCCACAAGAACAGCCTTAGCCAAAGGCGACTTGAAGGGAAAGATGTAACTCTGTGAGATGAATTAACAGAACACAGAGCAGTTTCTCAGAAAGTTTCTTTCCAGTTTTGAATGGAAGATATTTCCTTTTTCACCATAGCCCTCTATGGGCTTCCAAATATCCCTTTGCCAATTCCACAAGAACAGCCTTAGCGAAAGGCTACTTGAAGGGAAAGATGTAACTCTGTGAGATGAATTAACAGAACACAGAGCAGTTTCTCAGAAAGCTTCTTTCCAGTTTTGAACGGAACATATTTCCTTTTTCACCAAAGCCCTCTATGGGCTTCCAAATATCGCTTTGCCAATTCCACAAGAACAGCCTTAGCGAAAGGCTTCTTGAAGGGAAAGATGTAACTCTGTGAGATGAATTCACAGAACACAGAGCAGTTTCTCAGAAAGCTTCTTTCTAGTTTTCAACGGAAAATATTTCCTTTTTCACCATACGCCTCTATGGGCTTCCAAATATCCCTTTGCCAATTCCACAAGAACAGCCTTAGCGAAAGGCTTCTTGTAGGGAAAGATGTAACTCTGTGAGATGAATTCACAGAACACAGAGCAGTTTCTCAGAAAGCTTCTTTCCAGTTTTGAACGGAAGATATTTCCTTTTTCACCAGAGCCCTCTATGGGCTTCCAAATATCCCTTTGCCATTTCCACAAGAACAGCCTTAGCGAAAGGCTTCTTGAAGGGAAAGATGTAACTCTGTGAGATGAATTAACAGAACACAGAGCAGTTTCTCAGAAAGCTTCTTTCCAGTTTTGAACAGAAGATATTTCCTTTTTCACCATAGCCGTCTATGGGCTTCCAAATATCCCTTTGCCAATTCCACAAGAACAGCGTAAGCGAAGGGCTTCTTGAAGGGAAAGATGTAACTCTGTGAGATGAATTCACAGAACACAGAGCAGTTTCCCAGAAAGCTTCTTTCCAGTTTTGAACAGAAGATATTTCCTTTTTCACCATAGCCGTCTATGGGCTTCCAAATATCCCTTTGCCAATTCCTCAAGAACAGCTTTAGCGAAAGGCTTCTTGAAGGTAAAGATGTAACTCTGTGAGATGAATTAACAGAACACAGAGCAGTTTCTCAGAAAGCTTCTTTCCAGTTTTGAACGGAAGATATTTCCTTTTTCACCATAGGCCTCTATGGGCTTCCAAATATCCCTTTGCCAATTCCACAAGAACAGCCTTAGCGAAAGGCTTCTTGAAGTGAAAGATGTAACTCTGTGAGATGAATTCACAGAACACAGAGCAGTTTCTCAGAAAGCTTCTTTCCAGTTTTGAACGGAAGATATTTCCTTTTTCACCATAGCCGTCTATGGGCTTCCAAATATCCCTTGGCCAATTCCACAAGAACAGCCTTAGCGAAAGGCTTCTTGAAGGGAAAGATGTAACTCTGTGAGATGAATTCACAGAACACAGAGCAGTTTCTCAGAAAGCTTCTTTCCAGTTTTGAACGGAAGATATTTCCTTTTTCACCATAGCCCTCTGTGGGCTTCCAAATAACCCTTTGCCAATTCCAAAAGAACAGCCTTAGCGAAAGTCTTCTTGAAGGGAAAGATGTAACTCTGTGAGATGAATTAACAGAACACAGAGCAGTTTCTCAGAAAGCTTCTTTCCAGTTTTGAACGGAAGATATTTCTTTTTTCACCATAGCCTTCTATGGGCTTCCAAATATCGCTTTGCCAATTCCACAAGAAGAGCCTTAGCGAAAGGCTTCTTGAAGGGAAAGATGTAACTCTGAGAGATGAATTCACTGAACACAGAGCAGTTTCTCAGAAAGCTTCTTTCCAGTTTTGAAAGGAAGATATTTCCTTTTTAACGATAGCCGTCTATGGGCTTCCAAATATCCCTTTGCCAATTCCTCAAGAACAGCTTTAGCGAAAGGCTTCTTGAAGGTAAAGATGTAACTCTGTGAGATGAATTAACAGAACACAGAGCAGTTTCTCAGAAAGCTTCTTTCCAGTTTTGAACGGAAGATATTTCCTTTTTCACCATTGCCCTCTATGGGCTTCCAAATATCGCTTTGCCAATTCCACAAGAAAAGCCTTAGCGAAAGGCTTCTTGAAGGGAAAGATGTAACTCTGTGAGATGAATTCACAGAACACAGAGCAGTTTCTCAGAAAGCTTCTTTCCAGTTTTGAACGGAATATATTTCCTTTTTCACCATAGCCCTCTACGGGCTTGCAAATATCCCTTTGCCAATTCCACAAGAACAGCCTTAGCGAAAGGCTTCTTGAAGGGAAAGATGTAACTCTGTGAGATGAATTCACAGAACACAGAGCAGTTTCTCAGAAAGCTTCTTTCCAGTTTTGAACGGAAGATATTTCCTTTTTCACCATAGCCGTCTATGGGCTTCCAAATATCCCTTTGCCAATTCCTCAAGAACAGCCTTAGCGAAAGGCTTCTTGAAGGGAAAGATGTAACTCTGTGAGATGAATTCACAGAACACAGAGCAGTTTCTCAGAAAGCTTCTTTCCAGTTTTGAACGGAAGATATTTCCTTTTTCACCATAGCCCTCTATGGGCTTCCAAATATCGCTTTGCCAATTCCACAAGAACAGCCTTAGCGAAAGGCTTCTTGAAGGGAAAGATGTAACTCTGTGAGATGAATTCAGAGAACACAGAGCAGTTTCTCAGAAAGCTTCTTTCCAGTTTTGAACGGAAGATATTTCCTTTTTCACCATAGCCCTCTATGGGCTTCCAAATATCCCTTTGCCAATTCCACAAGAACAGCCTTAGCGAAAGGCTTCTTGAAAGGAAAGATGTAACTCTGTGAGATGAATTCACAGAACACAGAGCAGTTTCTCAGAAAGCTTCTTTCCAGTTTTGAACGGAAGATATTTCCTTTTTCACCATAGCTCTCTATGGGCTTCCAAATATCGCTTTGCCAATTCCACAAGGACAGCCTTAGCTAAAGGCTTCTTGAAGGGAAAGATGTAACTCTGTGAGATGAATTCACAGAACACAGAGCAGTTTCTCAGAAAGTTTCTTTCCAGTTTTGAACGGAAGATATTTCCTTTTTCACCATAGCCCTCTATGGGCTTCCAAATATCCCTTTGCCAATTCCACAAGGACAGCCTTAGCGAAAGGCTTCTTGAAGGGAAAGATGTAACTCTGTGAGATGAATTAACAGAACACAGAGCAGTTTCTCAGAAAGCTTCTTTTCAGTTTTGAACGGAAGATATTTCCTTTTTCACCCTAGCCCTCTATGGGTTTCCAAATATCGCATTGCCATTTCCACAAGAACAGCCTTAGCGAAAGGCTTCTTGAAGGGAAAGATGTAACTCTGTGACATGAATTCACAGAACACAGAGCAGTTTCTCAGAAAGCTTCTTTCCAATTTTGAACGGAAGATATTTCCTTTTTCACCATAGCCGTCTATGGGCTTCCAAATATCCCTTTGCCAATTCCACAAGAACAGCCTTAGCCAAAGGCGACTTGAAGGGAAAGATATAACTCTGTGAGATGAATTAACAGAACACAGAGCAGTTTCTCAGAAAGTTTCTTTCCAGTTTTGAACGGAAGATATTTCCTTTTTCACCATAGCCCTCTATGGGCTTCCAAATATCCCTTTGCCTATTCCACAAGAACAGCCTTAGCGAAAGGCTACTTGAAGGGAAAGATGTAACTCTGTGAGATGAATTAACAGAACACAGAGCAGTTTCTCAGAAAGCTTCTTTCCAGTTTTGAACGGAAGATATTTCCTTTTTCACCAAAGCCCTCTATGGGCTTCCAAATATCGCTTTGCCAATTCCACAAGAACAGCCTTAGCGAAAGGCTTCTTGAAGGGAAAGATGTAACTCTGTGAGATGAATTCACAGAACACAGAGCAGTTTCTCAGAAAGCTTCTTTCTAGTTTTCAACGGAAAATATTTCCTTTTTCACCATACGCCTCTATGGGCTTCCAAATATCCCTTTGCCAATTCCACAAGAACAGCCTTAGCGAAAGGCTTCTTGTAGGGAAAGATGTAACTCTGTGAGATGAATTCACAGAACACAGAGCAGTTTCTCAGAAAGCTTCTTTCCAGTTTTGAACGGAAGATATTTCCTTTTTCACCAGAGCCCTCTATGGGCTTCCAAATATCCCTTTGCCATTTCCACAAGAACAGCCTTAGCGAAAGGCTTCTTGAAGGGAAAGATGTAACTCTGTGAGATGAATTAACAGAACACAGAGCAGTTTCTCAGAAAGCTTCTTTCCAGTTTTGAACAGAAGATATTTCCTTTTTCACCATAGCCGTCTATGGGCTTCCAAATATCCCTTTGCCAATTCCACAAGAACAGCGTAAGCGAAGGGCTTCTTGAAGGGAAAGATGTAACTCTGTGAGATGAATTCACAGAACACAGAGCAGTTTCCCAGAAAGCTTCTTTCCAGTTTTGAACGGAAGATATTTCCTTTTTCACCATAGCCGTCTATGGGCTTCCAAATATCCCTTTGCCAATTCCTCAAGAACAGCTTTAGCGAAAGGCTTCTTGAAGGTAAAGATGTAACTCTGTGAGATGAATTAACAGAACACAGAGCAGTTTCTCAGAAAGCTTCTTTCCAGTTTTGAACAGAAGATATTTCCTTTTTCACCATAGCCCTCTATGGGCTTCCAAATATCCCTTTGCCAATTCCACAAGAACAGCCTTAGCGAAAGGCTTCTTGAAGGGAAAGATGTAACTCTGTGAGATGAATTCAGAGAACACAGAGCAGTTTCTCAGAAAGCTTCTTTCCAGTTTTGAACGGAAGATATTTCCTGTTTCACCATAGGCCTCTATGGGCTTCCAAATATCCCTTTTCCAATTCCACAAGAACAGCCTTAGCGAAAGGCTTCTTGAAGGGAAAGATGTAACTCTGTGAGATGAATTCACAGAACACAGAGCAGTTTCTCAGAAAGCTTCTTTCCAGTTTTGAACGGAAGATATTTCTTTTTTCACCATAGCCTTCTATGGGCTTCCAAATATCGCTTTGCCAATTCCACAAGAACAGCCTTAGCGAAAGGCTTCTTGAAGGGAAAGATGTAACTCTGAGAGATGAATTCACTGAACACAGAGCAGTTTCTCAGAAAGCTTCTTTCCAGTTTTGAAAGGAAGATATTTCCTTTTTAACCATAGCCGTCTATGGGCTTCCAAATATCCCTTTGCCAATTCCTCAAGAACAGCTTTAGCGAAAGGCTTCTTGAAGGTAAAGATGTAACTCTGTGAGATGAATTAACAGAACACAGAGCAGTTTCTCAGAAAGCTTCTTTCCAGTTTTGAACGGAAGATATTTCCTTTTTCACCATAGCCCTCTATGGGCTTCCAAATATCGCTTTGCCAATTCCACAAGAACAGCCTTAGCGAAAGGCTTCTTGAAGGGAAAGATGTAACTCTGTGAGATGAATTCACAGAACACAGAGCAGTTTCTCAGAAAGCTTCTTTCCAGTTTTGAACGGAAGATATTTCCTTTTTCACCATAGCCCTCTATGGGCTTGCAAATATCCCTTGGCCAATTCCACAAGAACAGCCTTAGCGAAAGGCTTCTTGAAGGGAAAGATGTAACTCTGTGAGATGAATTCACAGTACACAGAGCAGTTTCTCAGAAAGCTTCTTTCCAGTTTTGAACGGAAGATATTTCCTTTTTCACCATAGGCCTCTATGGGCTTCCAAATACCCTTTGCCAATTCCACAAGAACAGCCTTAGCGAAAGGCTTCTTGAAGGGAAAGATGTAACTCTGTGAGATGAATTCACAGAACACAGAGCAGTTTCTCAGAAAGCTTCTTTCCAGTTTTGAACGGAAGATATTTCCTTTTTCACCATAGCCGTCTATGGGCTTCCAAATATCGCTTTGCCAATTCCACAAGAACAGCCTTAGTGAAAGGCTTCTTGAAGGGAAAGATGTAACTCTGTGAGATGAATTCACAGAACACAGAGCAGTTTCCCAGAAAGCTTCTTTCCAGTTTTGAACGGAAGATATTTCCTTTTTCACCATAGCCGTCTATGGGCTTCCAAATATCCCTTTGCCAATTCCTCAAGAACAGCCTTAGCGAAAGGCTTCTTGAAGGGAAAGATGTAACTCTGTGAGATGAATTAACAGAACACAGAGCAGTTTCTCAGAAAGCTTCTTTCCAGTTTTGAACGGAAGATATTTCCTTTTTCACCATAGCCCTCTATGGGCTTCCAAATATCGCTTTGCCAATTCCACAAGAACAGCCTTAGCGAAAGGCTTCTTGAAGGGAAAGATGTAACTCTGTGAGATGAATTCACAGAACACAGAGCAGTTTCTCAGAAAGCTTCTTTCCAGTTTTGAACGGAAGATATTTCCTTTTTCACCATAGCCCTCTATGGGCTTCCAAATATCCCTTTGCCAATTCCACAAGAACAGCCTTAGCGAAAGGCTTCTTGAAAGGAAAGATGTAACTCTGTGAGATGAATTCACAGAACACAGAGCAGTTTCTCAGAAAGCTTCTTTCCAGTTTTGAACGGAAGATATTTCCTTTTTCACCATAGCCCTCTATGGGCTTCCAAATATCCCTTTGCCAATTCCACAAGAACAGCCTTAGCGAAAGGCTTCTTGAAGGGAAAGATGTAACTCTGAGATGAATTCACAGAACGCAGAGCAGTTTCTCAGAAAGCTTCTTTCCAGTTTTGAAGGGAAGATATTTCCTTTTTCACCATAGCCCTCTATGGGCTTCCAAATATCCCTTTGCCAATTCCACAAGAACAGCCTTAGCGTAAGTCTTCTTGAAGGGAAAGATGTAACTCTGTGAGATGAATTAACAGAACACAGAGCAGTTTCTCAGAAAGCTTCTTTCCAGTTTTGAACGGAAGATATTTCCTTTTTCACCATAGGCCTCTAAGGGCTTCCAAATATCCCTTTGCCAATTCCACAAGAACAGCCTTAGCGAAAGGCTTCTTGAAGGGAAAGATGTAACTCTGTGACATGAATTAAGAGAACACAGAGCAGTTTCTCAGAAAGCTTCTTTCCAGTTTTGAACGGAAGATATTTCCTTTTTAACCATAGCCGTCTATGGGCTTTCAAATATCCCTTTGCCATTTCCACAAGAACAGTCTTAGCGAAAGGCTTCTTGAAGGGAAAGATGTAACTCTGTGAGATGAATTCACAGAACGCAGAGCAGTTTCTCAGAAAGCTTCTTTCCAGTTTTGAAGGGAAGATATTTCCTTTTTCACCATAGCCCTCTGTGGGCTTCCAAATATCCCTTTGCCAATTCCACAAGAACAGCCTTAGCGTAAGTCTTCTTGAAGGGAAAGATGTAACTCTGTGAGATGAATTAACAGAACACAGAGCAGTTTCTCAGAAAGCTTCTTTCCAGTTTTGAACGGAAGATATTTCCTTTTTCACCATAGCCCTCTATGGGCTTCCAAATATCCCTTTGCCAATTCCACAAGAACAGCCTTAGCGAAAGGCTTCTTGAAGGGAAAGATGTAACTCTGTGACATGAATTAAGAGAACACAGAGCAGTTTCTCAGAAAGCTTCTTTCCAGTTTTGAACGGAAGATATTTCCTTTTTAACCATAGCCGTCTATGGGCTTTCAAATATCCCTTTGCCATTTCCACAAGAACAGTCTTAGCGAAAGGCTTCTTGAAGGGAAAGATGTAACTCTGTGAGATGAATTCACAGAACACAGAGCAGTTTCTCAGAAAGCTTCTTTCCAGTTTTCAACGGAAGATATTTCCTTTTTAACCATAGCCGTCTATATGCTTCCAAATATCCCTTTGCCAATTCCTCAAGAACAGCCTTAGCGAAAGGCTTCTTGAAGGGAAAGATGTAACTCTGTGAGATGAATTAACAGAACACAGAGCAGTTTCTCAGAGAGCTTCTTTCCAGTTTTCAACGGAAGATATTTCCTTTTTCACCATAGCCCTCTATGGGCTTCCAAATATCCCTTTGCCAAATCCACAAGAACAGCCTTAGCGAAAGGCTTCTTGAAGGGAAAGATGTAACTCTGTGAGATGAATTCAGAGAACACAGAGCAGTTTCTCAGAAAGCTTCTTTCCAGTTTTGAACGGAAGATATTTCCTTTTTCACCATAGGCCTCTATGGGCTTCCAAATATCCCTTTGCCAATTCCACAAGAACAGCCTTAGCGAAAGGCTTCTTGAAGGGAAAGATGTAACTCTGTGAGATGAATTCACAGAACACAGAGCAGTTTCTCAGAAAGCTTCTTTCCAGTTTTGAACGGAAGATATTTCCTTTTTCCCCATAGCCCTCTATGGGCTTCCAAATATCCCTTTGCCAATTCCACAAGAACAGCCTTAGCGAAAGGCTTCTTGAAGGGAAAGATGTAACTCTGTGAGACGAATTCAGAGAACACAGAGCAGTTTCTCAGAAAGTTTCTTTCCAGTTTTGAACGGAAGATATTTCCTTTTTAACCATAGCCGTCTATGGGCTTCCAAATAACCCTATGCCAATTCCTCAAGAACAGCGTTAGCGAAAGGCTTCTTGAAGGGAAAGATGTAACTCTGTGAGATGAATTAACAGAACACAGAGCAGTTTCTCAGAAAGCTTCTTTCCAGTTTTGAACGGAAGATATTTCCTTTTTCACCATAGCCGTCTATGGGCTTTCAAATATCCCTTTGCCATTTCCACAAGAACAGTCTTAGCGAAAGGCTTCTTGAAGGGAAAGATGTAACTCTGTGAGATGAATTCAGAGAACACAGAGCAGTTTCTCAGAAAGCTTCTTTCCAGTTTTGAACGGAAGATATTTCCTTTTTCACCATAGCCCTCTATGGGCTTCCAAATATCCCTTTGCCAATTCCACAAGAACAGCCTTAGCGAAAGGCTTCTTGAAGGGAAAGATGTAACTCTGTGAGATGAATTCACAGAACACAGAGCAGTTTCTCAGAAAGCTTCTTTCCAGTTTTGAACGGAAGATATTTCCTTTTTCACCATAGCCCTCTATGGGCTTCCAAATATCCCTTTGCCAATTCCACAAGAACAGCCTTAGCGAAAGGCTTCTTGAAGGGAAAGATGTAACTCTGTGAGATGAATTCAGAGAACACAGAGCAGTTTCTCAGAAAGCTTCTTTCCAGTTGTGAACGGAAGATATTTCCTTTTTCACCATAGGCCTCTATGGGCTTCCAAATATCCCTTTGCCAATTCCACAAGAACAGCCTTAGCGAAAGGCTTCTTGAAGGGAAAGATGTAACTCTGTGAGATGAATTCAGAGAACACAGAGCAGTTTCTCAGAAAGCTTCTTTCCAGTTTTGAACGGAAGATATTTCCTTTTTCACCATAAGCCTCTATGGGCTTCCAAATATCCCTTTGCCAATTCCACAAGAACAGCCTTAGCGAAAGGCTTCTTGAAGGGAAAGATGTAACTCTGTGAGACGAATTCAGAGAACACAGAGCAGTTTCTCAGAAAGCTTCTTTCCAGTTTTGAACGGAAGATATTTCCTTTTTAACCAAAGCCGTCTATGGGCTTCCAAATAACCCTATGCCAATTCCTCAAGAACAGCCTTAGCGAAAGGCTTCTTGAAGGGAAAGATGTAACTCTGTGAGATGAATTAACAGAACACAGAGCAGTTTCTCAGAAAGCTTCTTTCCAGTTGTGAACGGAAGATATTTCCTTTTTCACCATAGGCCTCTATGGGCTTCCAAATATCCCTTTGCCAATTCCACAAGAACAGCCTTAGCGAAAGGCTTATTGAAGGGAAAGATGTAACTCTGTGAGATGAATTCAGAGGACACAGAGCAGTTTCTCAGAAAGCTTCTTTCCAGTTTTGAACGGAAGATATTTCCTTTTTCACCATAGGCCTCTAAGGGCTTCCAAATATCCCTTTGCCAATTCCACAAGAACAGCCTTAGCGAAAGGCTTCTTGAAGGGAAAGATGTAACTCTGTGAGATGAATTCACAGAACACAGAGCAGTTTCTCAGAAAGCTTCTTTCCAGTTTTGAACGGAAGATATTTCCTTTTTCACCATAGCCCTCTGTGGGCTTCCAAATATCCCTTTGCCAATTCCAAAAGAACAGCCTTAGCGAAAGTCTTCTTGAAGGGGAAGATGTAACTCTGTGAGATGAATTAACAGAACACAGAGCAGTTTCTCAGAAAGCTTCTTTCCAGTTTGAACAGAAGATATTTCCTTTTTCACCATAGCCCTCTATGGGCTTCCAAATATCCCTTTGCCAATTCCACAAGAACAGCCTTAGCGAAAGGCTTCTTGAAGGGAAAGATGTAACTCTGTGAGATGAATTCAGAGAACACAGAGCAGTTTCTCAGAAAGCTTCTTTCCAGTTTTGAACGGAAGATATTTCCTGTTTCACCATAGGCCTCCATGGGCTTCCAAATATCCCTTTGCCAATTCCACAAGAACAGCCTTAGCGAAAGGCTTCTTGAAGGGAAAGATGTAACTCTGTGAGATGAATTCACAGAACACAGAGCAGTTTCTCAGAAAGCTTCTTTCCAGTTTTGAACGAAAGATATTTCCTTTTTCACCATAGCCCTCTATGGGCTTCCAAATATCCCTTTGCCAATTCCACAAGAACAGCCTTAGCGTAAGTCTCCTTGAAGGGAAAGATGTAACTCTGTGAGATGAATTAACAGAACACAGAGCAGTTTCTCAGAAAGCTTCTTTCCAGTTTTGAACGGAAGATATTTCCTTTTTCACCATAGCCCTCTATGGGCTTGCAAATATCCCTTTGCCAATTCCACAAGAACAGCCTTAGCGAAAGGCTTCTTGAAGGGAAAGATGTAACTCTGTGAGATGAATTCACAGAACACAGAGCAGTTTCTCAGAAAGCTTCTTTCCAGTTTTGAACGGAAGATATTTCCTTTTTCACCAAAGCCGTCTATGGGCTTCCAAATATCCCTTTGCCAATTCCTCAAGAACAGCCTTAGCGAAAGGCTTCTTGAAGGGAAAGATGTAACTCTGTGAGATGAATTCACAGAACACAGAGCAGTTTCTCAGAAAGCTTCTTTCCAGTTTTGAACGGAAGATATTTCCTTTTTCACCATAGCCCTCTATGGGCTTCCAAATATCCCTTTCTCAATTCCACAAGAACAGCCTTAGCGAAAGGCTTCTTGAAGGGAAAGATGTAACTCTGTGAGATGAATTCACAGAACACAGAGCAGTTTCTCAGAAAGTTTCTTTCCAGTTTTGAACGGAAGATATTTCCTTTTTCACCATAGCCCTCTATGGGCTTCCAAATATCCCTTTGCCAATTCCACAAGAACAGCCTTAGCGAAAGGCTTCTTGACGGGAAAGATGTAACTCTGTGAGATGAATTAACAGAACACAGAGCAGTTTCTCAGAAAGCTTCTTTTCAGTTTTGAACGGAAGATATTTCCTTTTTCACCATAGCCCTCTATGGGTTTCCAAATATCGCACTGCCAATTACACAAGAACAGCCTTAGCGAAAGGCTTCTTGAAGGGAAAGATGTAACTCTGTGACATGAATTCACAGAACACAGAGCAGTTTCTCAGAAAGCTTCTTTCCAATTTTGAACGGAAGATATTTCCTTTTTCACCATAGCCGTCTATGGGCTTCCAAATATCCCTTTGCCAATTCCACAAGAACAGCCTTAGCCAAAGGCTACTTGAAGGGAAAGATGTAACTCTGTGAGATGAATTAACAGAACACAGAGCAGTTTCTCAGAAAGTTTCTTTCCAGTTTTGAACGGAAGATATTTCCTTTTTCACCATAGCCCTCTATGGGCTTCCAAATATCCCTTTGCCAATTCCACAAGAACAGCATTAGGGAAAGACTACTTGAAGGGAAAGATGTAACTCTGTGAGATGAATTAACAGAACACAGAGCAGTTTCTCAGAAAGCTTCTTTCCAGTTTTGAACGGAAGATATTTCCTTTTTCATCAAAGCCCTCTATGGGCTTCCAAATATCGCTTTGCCAATTCCACAAGAACAGCCTTAGCGAAAGGCTTCTTGAAGGGAAAGATGTAACTCTGTGAGATGAATTCACAGAACACAGAGCAGTTTCTCAGAAAGCTTCTTTCCAGTTTTGAACAGAAAATATTTCCTTTTTCACCATAGGCCTCTATGGGCTTCCAAATATCCCTTTGCCAATTCCACAAGAACAGCCTTAGCGAAAGGCTTCTTGTAGGGAAAGATGTAACTCTGTGAGATGAATTCACAGAACACAGAGCAGTTTCTCAGAAAGCTTCTTTCCAGTTTTCAACGGAAGATATTTCCTTTTTCACCAGAGCCCTCTATGGGCTTCCAAATATCCCTTTGCCATTTGCACAAGAACAGCCTTAGCGAAAGGCTTCTTGAAGGGAAAGATGTAACTCTGTGAGATGAATTAACAGAACACAGAGCAGTTTCTCAGAAAGCTTCTTTCCAGTTTTGAACAGAAGATATTTCCTTTTTCACCATAGCCCTCTATGGGCTTCCAAATATCCCTTTGCCAATTCCACAAGAACAGCCTTAGCGAAAGGCTTCTTGAAGGGAAAGATGTAACTCTGTGAGATGAATTCAGAGAACACAGAGCAGTTTCTCAGAAAGCTTCTTTCCAGTGTTGAACGGAAGATATTTCCTGTTTCACCATAGGCCTCTATGGGCTTCCAAATATCCCTTTGCCAATTCCACAAGAACAGCCTTAGCGAAAGGCTTCTTGAAGGGAAAGATGTAACTCTGTGAGATGAATTAACAGAACACAGAGCAGTTTCTCAGAAAGCTTCTTTCCAGTTTTGAACTGAAGATATTTCTTTTTTCACCATAGCCTTCTATGGGCTTCCAAATATCGCTTTGCCAATTCCACAAGAACAGCCTTAGCGAAAGGCTTCTTGAAGGGAAAGATGTAACTCTGAGAGATGAATTCACTGAACACAGAGCAGTTTCTCAGAAAGCTTCTTTCCAGTTTTGAAAGGAAGATATTTCCTTTTTAACCATAGCCGTCTAGGGGCTTCCAAATATCCCTTTGCCAATTCCTCAAGAACAGCTTTAGCGAAAGGCTTCTTGAAGGTAAAGATGTAACTCTGTGAGATGAATTAACAGAACACAGAGCAGTTTCTCAGAAAGCTTCTTTCCAGTTTTGAACAGAAGATATTTCCTTTTTCACCATAGCCCTCTATGGGCTTCCAAATATCCCTTTGCCAATTCCACAAGAACAGCCTTAGCGAAAGGCTTCTTGAAGGGAAAGATGTAACTCTGTGAGATGAATTCAGAGAACACAGAGCAGTTTCTCAGAAAACTTCTTTCCAGTTTTGAACGGAAGATATTTCCTGTTTCACCATAGGCCTCTATGGGCTTCCAAATATCCCTTTGCCAATTCCACAAGAAAAGCCTTAGCGAAAGGCTTCTTGAAGGGAAAGATGTAACTCTGTGAGATGAATTCAGAGAACACAGAGCAGTTTCTCAGAAAGCTTCTTTCCAGTTTTGAACGGAAGATATTTCTTTTTTCACCATAGCCTTCTGTGGTCTTCCAAATATCGCTTTGCCAATTCCACAAGAACAGCCTTAGCGAAAGGCTTCTTGAAGGGAAAGATATAACTCTGAGAGATGAATTCACTGAACACAAAGCAGTTTCTCAGAAAGCTTCTTTCCAGTTTTGAAAGGAAGATATTTCCTTTTTAACCATAGCCGTCTATGGGCTTCCAAATATCCCTTTGCCAATTCCTCAAGAACAGCTTTAGCGAAAGGCTTCTTGAAGGTAAAGATGTAACTCTGTGAGATGAATTAACAGAACACAGAGCAGTTTCTCAGAAAGCTTCTTTCCAGTTTTGAACGGAAGATATTTCCTTTTTCACCATAGCCCTCTATGGGCTTCCAAATATCGCTTTGCCAATTCCACAAGAACAGCCTTAGCGAAAGGCTTCTTGAAGGGAAAGATGTAACTCTGTGACATGAATTCAGAGAACACAGAGCAGTTTCTCAGAAAGCTTCTTTCCAGTTTTGAACGGAAGATATTTCCTTTTTAACCATAGCCGTCTATGGGCTTTCAAATATCCCTTTGCCATTTCCACAAGAACAGTCTTAGCGAAAGGCTTCTTGAAGGGAAAGATGTAACTCTGTGAGATGAATTCACAGAACGCAGAGCAGTTTCTCAGAAAGCTTCTTTCCAGTTTTGAAGGGAAGATATTTCCTTTTTCACCATAGCCCTCTATGGGCTTCCAAATATCCCTTTGCCAATTCCACAAGAACAGCCTTAGCGTAAGTCTTCTTGAAGGGAAAGATGTAACTCTGTGAGATGAATTAACAGAACACAGAGCAGTTTCTCAGAAAGCTTCTTTCCAGTTTTGAACGGAAGATATTTCCTTTTTCACCATAGCCGTCTATGGGCTTTCAAATATCCCTTTGCCATTTCCACAAGAACAGTCTTAGCGAAAGGCTTCTTGAAGGGAAAGATGTAACTCTGTGAGATGAATTCAGAGAACACAGAGCAGTTTCTCAGAAAGCTTCTTTCCAGTTTTCAACGGAAGATATTTCCTTTTTAACCATAGCCGTCTATATGCTTCCAAATATCCCTTTGCCAATTCCTCAAGAACAGCCTTAGCGAAAGGCTTCTTGAAGGGAAAGATGTAACTCTGTGAGATGAATTAACAGAACACAGAGCAGTTTCTCAGAAAGCTTCTTTCCAGTTTTGAACGGAAGATATTTTCTTTTTCCCCATAGCCCTCTATGGGCTTCCAAATATCCCTTTGCCAATTCCACAAGAACAGCCTTAGCGAAAGGCTTCTTGAAGGGAAAGATGTAACTCTGTGAGACGAATTCAGAGAACACAGAGCAGTTTCTCAGAAAGCTTCTTTCCAGTTTTGAACGGAAGATATTTCCTTTTTAACCATAGCCGTCTATGGGCTTCCAAATAACCCTATGCCAATTCCTCAAGAACAGCGTTAGCGAAAGGCTTCTTGAAGGGAAAGATGTAACTCTGTGAGATGAATTAACAGAACACAGAGCAGTTTCTCAGAAAGCTTCTTTCCAGTTTTGAACGGAAGATATTTCCTTTTTCACCATAGCCGTCTATGGGCTTTCAAATATCCCTTTGCCATTTCCACAAGAACAGTCTTAGCGAAAGGCTTCTTGAAGGGAAAGATGTAACTCTGTGAGATGAATTCAGAGAACACAGAGCAGTTTCTCAGAAAGCTTCTTTCCAGTTTTGAACGGAAGATATTTCCTTTTTCACCATAGCCCTCTATGGGCTTCCAAATATCCCTTTGCCAATTCCACAAGAACAGCCTTAGCGAAAGGCTTCTTGAAGGGAAAGATGTAACTCTGTGAGATGAATTCACAGAACACAGAGCAGTTTCTCAGAAAGCTTCTTTCCAGTTTTGAACGGAAGATATTTCCTTTTTCACCATAGCCCTCTATGGGCTTCCAAATATCCCTTTGCCAATTCCACAAGAACAGCCTTAGCGAAAGGCTTCTTGAAGGGAAAGATGTAACTCTGTGAGATGAATTCAGAGAACACACAGCAGTTTCTCAGAAAGCTTCTTTCCAGTTGTGAACGGAAGATATTTCCTTTTTCACCATAGGCCTCTATGGGCTTCCAAATATCCCTTTGCCAATTCCACAAGAACAGCCTTAGCGAAAGGATTCTTGAAGTGAAAGATGTAACTCTGTGAGATGAATTCACAGAACACAGAGCAGTTTCTCAGAAAGCTTCTTTCCAGTTTTGAACGGAAGATATTTCCTTTTTCACCATAGCCGTCTATGGGCTTCCAAATATCCCTTTGCCAATTCCACAAGAACAGCCTTAGCGAAAGGCTTCTTGAAGGGAAAGATGTAACTCTGTGAGATGAATTCACAGAACACAGAGCAGTTTCTCAGAAAGCTTCTTTCCAGTTTTCAACGGAAGATATTTCCTTTTTCACCAGAGCCCTCTATGGGCTTCCAAATATCCCTTTGCCATTTGCACAAGAACAGCCTTAGCGAAAGGCTTCTTGAAGGGAAAGATGTAACTCTGTGAGATGAATTAACAGAACACAGAGCAGTTTCTCAGAAAGCTTCTTTCCAGTTTTGAACAGAAGATATTTCCTTTTTCACCATAGCCCTCTATGGGCTTCCAAATATCCCTTTGCCAATTCCACAAGAACAGCCTTAGCGAAAGGCTTCTTGAAGGGAAAGATGTAACTCTGTGAGATGAATTCAGAGAACACAGAGCAGTTTCTCAGAAAGCTTCTTTCCAGTGTTGAACGGAAGATATTTCCTGTTTCACCATAGGCCTCTATGGGCTTCCAAATATCCCTTTGCCAATTCCACAAGAACAGCCTTAGCGAAAGGCTTCTTGAAGGGAAAGATGTAACTCTGTGAGATGAATTAACAGAACACAGAGCAGTTTCTCAGAAAGCTTCTTTCCAGTTTTGAACGGAAGATATTTCTTTTTTCACCATAGCCTTCTATGGGCTTCCAAATATCGCTTTGCCAATTCCACAAGAACAGCCTTAGCGAAAGGCTTCTTGAAGGGAAAGATGTAACTCTGAGAGATGAATTCACTGAACACAGAGCAGTTTCTCAGAAAGCTTCTTTCCAGTTTTGAAAGGAAGATATTTCCTTTTTAACCATAGCCGTCTAGGGGCTTCCAAATATCCCTTTGCCAATTCCTCAAGAACAGCTTTAGCGAAAGGCTTCTTGAAGGTAAAGATGTAACTCTGTGAGATGAATTAACAGAACACAGAGCAGTTTCTCAGAAAGCTTCTTTCCAGTTTTGAACAGAAGATATTTCCTTTTTCACCATAGCCCTCTATGGGCTTCCAAATATCCCTTTGCCAATTCCACAAGAACAGCCTTAGCGAAAGGCTTCTTGAAGGGAAAGATGTAACTCTGTGAGATGAATTCAGAGAACACAGAGCAGTTTCTCAGAAAACTT